>NC_058405.1:111537848-111661662 GCF_002201575.2 Neomonachus schauinslandi
AATGTCTTTGTCCTTAAATATCTGGTACACGAAAAGGAGAAAAAGAGAAAAGTGAAGGGAGAAAAAAGCATAACAATCCTTCATATCCCATGGAATTTCTCTAAAGCTGGAGATGGAGGGGCCTGCAACAATGGCTGCCCAACACTCTATCTGCTCCTCCATGATCAGAAGCAGAATTAGTGATAAGAGCAGAGATCCTCAATATTTGGAGGACAGAGTCCTTATTGTCCACCCTGACTTGCATAAGCTGTGGATAAGCTGCTCCATTTAAAGGACATTTAAAGGCTCATTTAAAGGACAAACATATGCATAAGTTTGCCTACCATACCCTGGGAATGGGAAACAGGTGGTTACTACCATGTTAAGAGCTGAAAATGACCAAAATTAATGACAAGTTACTGTCCAAGCTTTCTCCTAGAAAGTGCAAGACTTCAGTAGATTACAGAGTTCCAAAATAGTTACATTAGTCAGATTCTGTCAGTACAAATATTCTCTAGTTGGGGAGACTGATTTCTGGTGTCTCCTACTCAGCAATCTTCACAGAATCCTCCTTCAATGTAGTTTTGATTTTTATTTGCCTAATAACTAATGATATTGAGCATCATTACATTTGATCCTCAATCTAGTTAGTCTTTTCAGTACTGAAAGTGAAATACTGAAGTCTTCAGAAATTATTTCTGAACGATATATATTTTCCCTTCAGTTCTATCAGCTTTTGTTTATGTCTTTTGAGGCTCTGCTGTTAGGTGCATATATTTTTATATTTGTGATTTTTTTCCAAATGGACACTTTCTTCATTATAAAATATCTTTTTTTTTTTTTTTTGGTCTCAAGTAATTTTCTGTCTTAAATTCTATTTTGTCTGATCTTAATATAGCCACTCAGCTCTTTTTTGCATGGTATATCTTTTTTCCTTTTAAACTCATTTGTCTCTTTGATTCTAAAGTGTGTTTCTTATGGATAGCATGTAGTTAAGTAATGTGTTTTTTTCGTTCTTCCAATCTCTGATTTGTGATTGCAGTGTTTAATCTATTTACATTTCATATAATTACTTATAAGGAAGGGTTTACAGATGACATTTTTTAATTTCCTATATCTTATGTATTTTTTATTGCTTTATTACTGCTTACTTTTATGTTAAATAGTGCTTTTGTCAGTTTGATTATAATGTGTCTCCATGTGGATCTCATCAAGTGTATCCTACTTGGAGTTCATTGAGCTTCATGGATGTTCAGATTAATGCTTTTCATCCAATTTTGGAAAGTTTTCAATTCAAATCACTGGTGAGCACCTCCAATGAATTTTTTCCTTTCACTTATTGTACACCTTTCAACTGCTGAATTAAAAAAAATTAATTTCTTTTTGATATTCTATATTGGCAAGATGTCATTCTCATACTCTTCTACTTTTATTTGGTTACATAGACATGGCTTTCTATAGATCTTTGAACTTGGGGAGCTCCAAGTTAGTTCTGCCCTTTCCTATGGATGTTAGACTGCTGTTTCCATAGCTATAGTGATTGCAAGGTTGTTGCCTTTCAAGATTACTGTGGAACTAAGGAGAGAGCTATTAAAATAGGGCATGTTAAAATTCCAGAAAGCTCACTGTGTTTACCAAGATTCACTGGGTTTCTTGGATAAACTCTCTGTAGATTGTTTCAAGACTTTGGTTAATTTCCAGAATTTTAAAATTTTGATTTTGATAATTTTTGCAATGTTCACATTGCTTTTATGAAGGAGTGAATTTTTGTAGGTCTTTACTCCACCATTCTGGAAGTCTAATCACCTTCACTTGAATTTTGTTAAGATCACAACCTTCAGTAACTTGGTGCAAAATCCCACCCATGTTTAATCCCACATGTGGCTAGGTTATACCTTGAATATTGTTTTTCATACTAAAAGCTACAGCATTCTTTCCTAAGCACTGTCACATTTAGGAGTTAAAAAAAAAATAGAACAGAGAAGTCCCCATTTCAGTTTGTACAAGTCTGTCCCACATTCTCCAGTATTAAAGTGATTATACCATTTGCTTCTATCCAATAGTAGCTCCACAATTTTTTATTTTTTTATTAAAGATTTAATTTATTTATTTGACAGAGAGAGACAGCGAGAGAGTGTACACAAGCAGGGGGAGTGGGAGAGGGAGAAGCAGGCTTCCCGCTGAGCAGGATGCCTGATGCAGGGCTCGATCCCAGGACCCTGGGATCATGACCTGAGCTGAAGGCAGACGCTTAATGACTGAGCCACCCAGGTGCCCCTCCACAATTTCTTTTGAGATTGGCAGTGAGTGGTTATCAGGTTGGAACTTGAGCACCAGGGAATCTGTCTTGAAACCAAGTCTACATAGCTAAGACACTTTTTTATTCATATTAAATGTTTATTTGGGGTGACTTAGGAGAGGCTTTGACTAGAAGCTGTACTTATATTGAAAATATATTTTACTTAGCATGCCTTTTTATTGAAGGCCTGTATATGAGTGCAGTTGATGATCTTCCAGGAATCACCCCTTGGCATAGCTACTGCTTCACATTATTACTGTAAGGATGAAAGAGCAGGGGCTATTTTATAATAATAAAGCTACACAAAATATAGTGTAGCTGGAGACTGTAATTATGTAATGGCTTTAGCAGCTCCCATAAATGTAACAACTAAGACTAAATATTCACTGTTGCAAAGGGCATGGCCTAACTGAAGACTATACTGTATTCTTTATATAGACTGTTTCTGGGATAGAGCAGCCATCCAAAGACCCATCACTTTTGTGCTGTTATCTTTACAAGTAAATGGGCAATTGTTAGCACATGATTTCCTAAAGATAATCTCAATTGACATTACTGTATCAACAGCTGAACAGACTGCCTTCAAAAATACATGAATAAACATGGTCAACAAGTAAAACATTAACTTTTTCTTTCATGTATTATCATGTATTCAGAAAATGAAAGAACAGACCACTTGTAATACATGAAAACACATTGAGCAAGATGAGGGGATACTAAAGATGGACACAAAGGCTTTTCATCTTTTATCCCACCATTCCCAAAGATTCTGATGTGCTGTGAGAAATTGGTATGGCCCTGTGATCACTCCTAAGAAACCAGCATGACGAAATATCATAACTTGGCTGAGGAAAGTGTCCACAGTGCCTAAGCCAGGTTAAATGTTTTGATGATTGGTCAAATGGTTGAATTGTTCCTTTAATTTAGATTCAAGTTGAGTTGAATATTATGGAGGGGTTGAAAAATTATTTTGAGGGTTAATAGTTCAATACTACTTTACTTGGAGGTTTCAAATTTCCATTAGAAAATGATTTTCTTGAATAAGTCTTTTCTGATTACAACTAGCTACTCTGATTTCTTAATAATTGTCAACCTCAACAGTGTTAGTTTTTATGACCTTTTGCCCTTGTTTCTTATTGAACCTATGTCAGATTTGTATCTAAATGTCTGTATTCTCAATACTGTGGTGAAGTACGTGACAAAAGGGGCCAGATCTGCTCTGTATCCACTTTAAGGATTTAAGACAGTGTTGTGCTTTTATTGAGTCCCTAGAACAAGTCATTTACCCAATCACATTGAATTTTCACTGTGCTTTGTCATTTCAAAAACATTTTTACTTCCACCATTTTCCTTGATTAGATTCCAAGTGATACCAATATTGCAGAGTACCTCAGCTAGTTGAATATATTACTAAGATTATTGACATCCTTTATTTTGTCTTATAAGAGACAACCAAATTACTCCCTTTTGATTATTGGTCCTAGTGGTTTAACAGGGAGAAGATCTCATCTAAGTCTTTAAATAAGGACACATGACCCAGTTATGTCCAATCAATGTTTTCTACCCCCTGACCATGGTAATAAAGCTCATGGATGGTGATTAAATATAATGTCCATTAAAACTTGTTACATGCTTGGCATATATAGCATAAACTCCCAACAAGCTAAAAAAGTAGAAACTATTATTATCTTCAATTTGCAGATGAGGGAACTGAAGCACAGAGGGTCAGTTTCCTGCCAGATGTCAAATAGCTTGTAGGTGGTACAATTGAATAGAAACCTCAGCAATCCACATCAGGCTGTATTCGAACCAAGGTACTGAGAGTCTAGCCCTTTGCTAGAATAACAGGAAAGGAAGTACTGCAAAGGTAGATCGAAGCGGGAGCTGCTTGACACCATTATGTAGAAACACCTGCCTGAAGAAAAGTCATTGTAAAGGAAAGCAAATGAAAGAATAGACCGAGTTCCGTTGATATTGATGGAGGCCTTGGCTCTAGCAGTTTCTGAAGTCTTTAACCTGGGAGTTGACAGTTCTGTTAGCTAATAAATTTCCCTTTTCTTCTTAACTTGCTTTTTGATGGATTATTCTCATAACCAAAACATCCTCACTAATAAGACCAGGAAATGGCAAGCCCAAAGCCTAAAGAAAATTAGGTTGAAACCCAAATTTTAAATTAAATTTGTATAAGCAGCTATCACTTACTGCCCTCAGAAGAGTCACCACAAAATTGGTAAGTGTGGAAAGAATTAGTGAGGTATACATTCATACACATACACACATACACACGTGTATATATACATATATATATATATATATTTGATATATATTTTAATTCTATAAATATTTCTTTAGGCAAAGGGACTGGGACCTGGGAGATGCATGCTCTATTTATTTATATTATGGATTAGGTAGAACAAAGTTAAATCTTGTTAAGCACTGGGAAGGGGGATAGTTCTTAGCAATCACAGACAAAACCATCTTCTTTGAAAGGAAAATTAAAAAAAAAAGAAAACCTAGTGGGTCAATATGAAATACTATGCTGGAGTAGAACACATAAACACTGCAGTCCAATAGGAAAGCTTTGTGTAAAATGGGTACGTGCTGAGGGTAGAGGCGTAGGAAAGGATTCTTTTTTTTTTTTCCTTATGATGTGTACATCTCCAAAAGTGAGTACTGAATTGTAAGAGAGTTTCCAGAGTAGAGAGAAACATTCTAAATTTGATGTGCAACATGGGATTCTGTATTCTAATCCTGTGTAAAGGCTAGATTCTGGTCTACAAAGATCCTGTCATTCAAAAAATACACCTTGCTACATTAACCTAGATGATCTCTGTCCACCCTCCAAGAGGGCAAAGAGTGCCCAGCCAATAATAGAAGTGTCTAGAAACAGTCTTAATACTATCAAGGAATCATTCCGTCGTGCTGTCCAGCAATCTCCCTTGGTACCTGCTACTTGAAAGTGCCCCTCTTATAATCAGCCTGATATGCTCGTGCTGCCAAAGAGGGTGCCCCTGAAGGCACTTAAGGGGCTTGAAGGCTATATGGTTACAGAATCAGTTTCATATTTGAAGGATTTCTATCTACCATATGTCAGTGTTTGAAGAGGGGGGAAAATACCCAATAAAATTGCTTTTATGAAAACTAGAGAAAGGCTGCCTCCTCCCTTTCTAACCCAATCTTAAGCAATTTGTGCAGTAACAATGTCTACAACCTGCTTTCCAATTTCGTTTATTACTTTTTTCCCTTTCTGATTGGACAATTTTATCTAGACTAGTTATAACAGCACAGCACTGGGTCCTCTAATCTATGTGTTAATGTGGTATTCTGGAAGCTTGATGTTAAAATGATGAATATCACCTGGAAAGAAGATTGGATGAGAGCAAAAGAACTGGCAAGTTGCCTTGTGGAAATAGCTTTCGACTTTATCAAACCATGGGGTAACATGTCAGATTATATTACGTATAATTAATTATTAATGCAGGCTGGGCCTTAGTTTGAAAAGCACAAACATGCACTTCCAATAATTTCCTTCCCATGGAAAATCTGTTGTGTCCCTCAAACTGAGCAGCAAAATACCCCTCACAAAATACCTTAAAGCTTTCATTTCTCCAGATTTAGCATGCATCTGAGACAAGAAAGCTTTCACAAGCCTCCTTGCCATGGACAAAACAGAGATGTGTTTTTGCTTAATTAAAATTCTTTTTTGGCAACAGATGTCCTTGCAAAAATAGCTCAGAGCTCGGTGAAGCATTTTTATAGGCTGGAGTTCAGCGACTAGGAGCCCGTCATCTGCCTTCTCTGCTCTGAGAGCAACACAAGAGACCAGGTGGCTGGTCACAGTTTGAAAAGTGAACAAATGTATTTATTCACTCTGAGCAATTTGCAACCCACTGGGAGAGCAGGAGCCCTCTCCCAGCCCTTAGCTTCTGAGAACTAGGACTGTGGGAGAAAGGGGCTGTTTAATTGCTTTGCACAGATCTCTCTCACTAAAGCAATTAGCACCCAGAGGAAAGTCCGGGAGAAGAACACAGCCAGGCCTCACACCCATATGGTGGCCTGAAATCAGCCTGCCTGCTGTCCAGGCACACGGATGATTCAATCAGCGATGCAGCCATAGGCCCTAGAGCTCTGCTTCCTGGTATGCTGCTGGTGAAATCTTGTCTTCCTATTCCTGAGCTTCTAATCCACCGAAGAACTAGTGTAGACTGGGTAGCAGCTCATCAGCTTCACCCTAGCTAACTCTACTGGGAAAAAGAAAAAAAAAATCTTAAGTTTGAGAGCTAAAAAAGACCACCTAGATCTGTGCTCAGGACTAAATGATTGCTGCCTCGCAGGTGAGAAGTCAGACCAATAGCAGTCAATGGGGCAAGTATCTGAATGGAATCAGAACCTTGGTCTTAAATAAATCAGACAGAGGACAGAGACTTTTAAAAACAAAAAAGATACTTGCTAAGGATTCTGTGGTTAGGACACATAGCTGCTATGTGGAAATTATGTGAATCAATTCTGTGTATTTTTTTTAACCTAGTTGCAAGGCTAGGTTAGAGCAAAGTCATACTGTTTATTTTTAGTATGCCCTGTCAGGGACCGAGCCAGATAATTCAATAGAGAACAACTCATTCATTAACCAAGTTAATTACATAAAGTTATATTTTATGTTAGTAAATTTTTACTGATAACTGAAGCTTTTCTTAAAGATTTAAGGCTTTCTAAAAATATTTAACCACTTTTGTTGGAAATCATTCTAAAATGTATTATACACTTCCCTGTATTGTTACCCAAGATCCAGAGAACACTCATAATTCACAAAAGGATAGATTCATTATTCTTCCTTTTGTGCAGATTATATACATTTATGTTCTATTTGTGGTTAAGCTACTTATTTTTCATTTTTAAAGAATATAATAAAAAAAAATATTACTTCCTTGAATGGGGAAAGCATCGGAGCCCTTCATTCCAAATAACTGAGAAGGTGGATGGGGTTACTGAGTAGCATTATTTATACATTAATTTAACAACTACTTAGTGATCACTTACTTTGTCAGATACCATTCCAAGGGCTGGGGATTCAAGAGTGAACACAATATACAAAGTTCTGGACACCATGAAGCTTGCATTTTAATAAGGCAGATAGCTAATACAACATTAAATTCATATGCAATACAAGATCAGAGCTAAGTGTTACAAAGAAAAATAAAGAGGATGAGAGAGTGATATGGTGGTCAGGGAACTCATCTCTAATTAGGTGACATTTGAACAATGATCTGATTGAAATAAAGGAGGAAGCCATGTAGATATTTAGGAGAGGAGAACTTCAGACAGAAGGAGTATTGATAGGGAAACAATTCCCTATGATGTTTCTACATGTCTTGTGACAACTTTGTTGGAAAGAACTTTCAAAGATATTTGTATAGCAAACAGCCTTGGAAGCTAGAGATAGTGTCTCCTTCTGGGGCAAAGGGCAGATTTGTTTACAGACTAGGACAAGAAATATCTCTCCCTACAGGGCAAAGGTAGGGCAAGTTTGCTAGTAGCCACTTTTAAAGATGGGGGTTTTCTGAGCTCAAAGTTGCAGAGATGAGACACAGACCATTGTGTGTACACCACCCACTCAGGCTTGCCTTTGCAACAACTCCAAGGAACATGGAGGACAAGAGAAACTGATGCAAACAAAAAGCTCAAGCTTCCTGCTGTGCCAGGAATAACGAAATGTCTAGATCCTTTGGGGTGCATTGTGAGAAAAAGAAAAGTATTTTGAGAAGGAGGAAATGAAAACTGGGTCAAAGACTGACTATGAGTAAATGAGGACTGAGGATTGACTATTTGATTTGGCAATATGGGGACCATGTTGCCAAATAATAGTTTCTATGGGCAAAATCCTGATTGGAGTAGGTTATAGAGAGAATGAAATAAGGTAGAGACAGTAAGTATAGAAAGTCCCTTCAAGAAGTTTTGCTGTACACCAGAGTAGAGAAAAGGGATGTTGGCTGGAAAATATGAGAATCAAGAAAGGGCTTTTGTTGTTGTTGTTGTTCTTTTTTTAATACAAGAGATAAATGTTTGTATGCTGGGAAATTTTCTAGTAGACAATGAAAAATTAATGACATAAGAAAGAACTAGCATCACTGTAAGAACAAAAGTCTCAAGTAGCCAGAAAGGGATAGACTTCACTGTGCCAGTTGCAGCACTGGCCTGATGCCAGAGTGTGGGCAACTGATTCAGTAACAAGAAAGAAGAGCATATAAGGCCCAGGTACAAGTCATGTGCTAAATTTGGTGATGGATGGTATAGAAGTTTTCTTCTGATAGCTTCTGTTTTCTCAGTGAGTGAAGTCAGAATCAAGTCATTAGTACAGAGTAAGAGTGGAAGGGCTACTGCAGGTTTGAGGAAAGAGACAATGGAGGGAAACAGTCACCTAGAAGGTGAGAAAGGGCACTGATTGGGAAAAGTAGTAGTATTGCAAGATAACACCATAAAGCATTAAATCCATGTTTCCTCGTCTATGGTCTACAGAATAGTAAAAGATGTTAAAAGGTATTTCTATGGGGGAAAAAAGAGTCATTCCATGGACAATTAGGTTGGGATATACGTGGTATAAAAACTAATCAAATATCTTTACTGGAGGACTTCACAGGGCCTTTAATGAGTTATATAAATGGTGACTTTCCCTAAAGGGCTACAGTATGCACTGTATCATAAATTTATTTGATTGTGGGATATTAGTAGGGTTTTAGGAAACATGACTTGAAAAATTGTTGGGTTAATCACTTGCTGATTTCTACAGTCATTTGTGTGGTCTGGCAAAGTAAGCCTCTGCCCCTCTGAAGTAGAAACAGAAGAATCAGTCATGGCCCATCAGAGAACGGGGCTCTAAAACTAGTAATTGGGGTGCCTGGGTGGCTCAGTCATTGAGCGTCTGCCTTCGGCTCAGGTCATGATCCCGGGGTCCTGGGATCGAGCCCCGCATAGAGCTCCCTGCTCGGCGGGAGGCCTGCTTCTCCCTCTCTCACTCCCTCTGCTTGTGTTCCCTCTCTTGCTGTGTCTCTCTCTGTCAAATAAATAAAATCTTTAAAAATAAAATAAAATAGGGCGCCTGGGTGGCTCAGTTGGTTAAGCGACTGCCTTCGGCTCAGGTCATGATCCCAGGGTCCTGGGATCGAGCCCCGCATCGGGCCCCCTGCTCCGCGGGAAGCCTGCTTCTCCCTCTCCCACTCTCCCTGCTTGTGTTCCCTCTCTTGCTGTGTCTCTGTCAAATAAATAAATAAAATCTTTGAAAAAAAAAATAATAATAAAATAAAATAAAATAAAATAAATAAAACTAGTAATTGATCAGTTTGATGAGAGACTCTAGTCATTGTGAGATGTGTCATAGCCAGCCTTCTGGGAACTCCATGTCTTCTAAGGAGGCTAAGATTAGATGTGGATTTTAAATAAATGAAAAAACCTGAGCAATATGGAAAGACAAAAGCAGCTTCAACAACCCACTAGTGAAATTACACCTGACAGAAAGACCTGGGCCAAGGGAGATTTCTGTTGGGGTTTCCAGAAAGATGACTGTAGGACAGTCTGAGGATCAGGAGAGGGAGCTTTAGACCAGATAGAAAAGGACCTTTCCCACCTTGAGGGCTCTCCAAGGGAAGTGATTATAGAATACGTAGGAGCCCTGAGAGGAGAGCCCTCAGGACAAGGGTGAAAAGTAATTTCCTCCTTCAGGAACCTTGAGAGGGCAACAAAAGGGGTTCCGGAAGAGGAGCAAGATTAGTAAACAGGGTTTATCAGAGGTAGAGTCTTCCACTGAGCCAGCAGCAGTTCTAATCTGATTCTACTTTGGGCTGAAGTCTACATAGCTTAGTGTAACAAGATCTAAAATAAAATCCTTTCTATATTATTAAAAGTTTTCAGTACTATGTAAGAAGAGGATTCTGAAAAAGACTGAAAAAGCTGGCTAGAATTTCAATAAAATTTTAATTTCTTCAAGTATTGTGACTTTATTTTGACTAATTTTGTCATTATCCCCTGTATTAGAGATTGGAAATGAATACACACACACACACACACCCCCACCCACCCAACATGTCCACAAACTGAGAATGTTCTGTACTCTGAAGAACAGCAAGACCAGGCCAATTGGGAAGACTCTCCTCAACCAGACTTAGAGTGAATGAAAGTAACCTCCAAAAACAGCGGCTACTGCTTTAGAAAAGAAAGATGTCCATGGAAAGAAAGGTATGGGGAGACATGATCTTGTCCAATACAGAAAGGTAGGTGATAACAACAGGTCCCAAAGATCTTTGCAAATGAAAAAAGTAAGTTGGCATTTATTCCTTTTATGAAATACTTCTTGGACTTATCTCTACAGAGGTCTTCCTTTTCTTCTGAATCCCATAAAGCTATTTAAAACAAGGGATGCAGATTACATTTAAATGTAATCCACAAAATAATTCTATGAGTTAAGTATTGTTATTGTTGTTATCATTCCCATTAAATGGGTAAGGAAACCGAGCTACAGGGGCAAGGTGAACAGCTCAAAGTCACTCACCGGTAAGTTGCAGAGCCTGTTTGAGCACAGGCTGCCTGATTACAGAACCCACCTTCTGAAACACTGTATTATATCTTTAATGAACTAAGATAGCATAGATACTTAATAAAGCTTTGTTACTGCTTTCAAAAAAAATAAAAAATTAATTAATTAAAAAAATAAAACAAGGGATGCAAATTCAAATGCCTTCAAAGGCCTAGTATATAATTTAAGTAAGGAAAATTCTGGCTGGTATTACAATAATTAGGACAATAAAACTGGAAAGGCGTTAGATTCAAATCACTTAAGAACATTATAATTGGGCCTATAAACTGACAGTTGAAGATCTCTGCTTTAAGGCCTGCCCACCTCCTTTTGAAAAGCTAGATGTGCAACCTCCTAAGGAGTCATCCTAGCTCCCAATCTTTCCACTGTGCTCCTTCCAATGGGCTACCTTACTTTATACATGATTGTCTAGGAGATGACAATTATTTTTCTTTCCAAAGAAAGTGCAGAGGTTTTATGACAGTTTTTAACTTTTTTCCTCAAGTTCATAATTATATTCTAAATGCTTGTATTGCCAAATACCTGATTTCCAAATGAAGGAGAAAGTAGGGAGAATAATTGTCTATTTCAAACCACTTATAAACATATGATTAGCTATTATATGTGATAGTTCTTATACAATATATGCAAATATATTATGACATTATATACACATGTGTATGCATTTAATATTCATGTAATACATATATAATGGACTATATAACCACATTATGATTGACCAGCAAGATAAAATTCTTTACATTATTATCTTAAGAAAGCAAAACGGAAGTAAGATAGAAGAAAAGGCAAAAGAAAGCAAAGTTGTTTTGTGAATGATTAGAACATTTCTTCAAAAGAAATTTCTAGTACATTATCATCACATTTTATCCCACTTAATAGAACATCAAAGAAAAGATCATTTCTAAATACAGGTCACAAAATAGAGGATCATGAGCCCAATCCAATTTCCAAAATTTGGCCCATGTCTTTTAAAAGATGTTTGATTAAGAAACTTTATTTCTAAATTGGAATGTTACACATAAACTCATATTTTCCCTGCTCCCTTCTGACAGAACATGGGTTCTACAGCTCATGTACCTCATCACCACCAGGACATATACACCCATTTATGTCATCTAACCTGATCCTGTTAGACATTGGAGTTTATAGACTCTACATCCAGTGTCATATGTAGGGACCTATCAGTTCTCTAAAACACACATCTGGTAGATAAAGTCCAGAGAGTGGTACAGGGATAGAGAAGCCTAGAAGCTTGGAGGTAGGTCTCCAAGGAACTGAGGGACCAGTGAGGCACTGTCACTACCTTTTTGAAATAAGACATGGACTTCTGGGAAATATGGCAGAGTAGGAGAACACTAAGCTCACCTCATAATACAGATACAATTAGATAACACCCACATCTGTGTAAATAACCCAGAAAATTATCCAAAGACTGGCAAAACAGACTCTCCACAGCTAAATGTAGAAAAGAGTCTGTATTGAGGGAGGGTAGGAAAGGACACGGATATGGTCAGGAGCCAAAGGGACCTGTGGGACTGTCTTCTGGAGGTAGGGATGCTGTGGGAGCAGAGAGGCAAAGGAGAGGATCCCACATTGGGTATCCTAGCCATGGCCAGAGCACACACTGGGAGAACAAATTCCTATTAACATTTGGCTCTGAAGTCCAGAGGGACCTGACTTCACAAGTTTTTACAATCAGTGGGGCTTAATACCTGGGACTTTAAAAATCAGCAAGCTCAGTTCTGGAAAAACAGAGAGCAATAGGAAACTGAGTCCCTGCCCTTAAAGAGACAGCACAACAACAAGCTCCACTGAGATACAGCTTGGAAGCAGCAGTTTGAAAAACACCTGGGTAATATAGGAAGGAGACTTATTTAATAATTTCAGAGCATATTCTGGAAGGGGCAGGTAACTTTGGGAGACTCTTCCAAGAACAAAAGAGCTGACAGTTGCCATTTCACTACCCCACCTCCTGCCTAGGTACACAGACATGCAAGAACCAGTGTAGCACCAACACTCTCCACCTAGCTCACTGCCAGCATGCCCCCACCCCCACACACTTCTATGGACCCCATCCAACCTGACCAATATCAGCAAGTTTCCCTGGGTGGCTGAAGCTCCCCTCCCACAGCAGACCAGCATGGACCTTGCTGGCACCAAGCATCCTACTCCTGCATTCTCCTGTGCACTTGGCCACTTCAATACGCCCTTGGCCAGAGAACATCCAAAGTGGTGCCGTAAGCCTGACAGTGTGTAAGCAGCCTGACAGGGGCCACTTAATTCAAAAGTGATTCCTGCCCTGGGAAAGGGGAATATAACCACACACACCAGTTTGTGCCCCAGCAGTGCAATGGGGGCAGACATCTGGTCTGACCGCAGGCCACACCCATTAATGAAATCCTCCCAGGGGACACCACAGGGAGAGCATCCTGCAGTTCAGTGCAACACACCTCTGGCAAATGCCTAGTCTGACCCAAATCAAGCCCATGGTGACCCCATACTGGCACACTAAAACCACAGGGACCAGACACTGCTCACAACAGACAAAGAAAGCTATTGTAGATGACTGGATTGAAGGCAAATAGGGCACATGCAACACACATAGGACACTCCTGAAGTGCCAGATTCTGGTGAACATGGGACACTGTACTACAGGAGCTCTTCTTCAAAAGGCCACTACTTTCAAGAGCAGGAGATGTAGATGACTTTCCTATCACATAGAAACAGACACGAGAGTTAGACAAAGTGAGAAGACAGAGGAATATGTCCCAAATGAAAGAACAGGAAAATCACAGCAAGAGAGCTAAATGAAACAGAGATAAGTAATATGCCTGATGGAGAATTTAAAGGAATCGTCATGAAGATAGTCACTGGACTTGAGAAAAGAACAGAGGGCCTCAGTGAGACCCTCAACAAAGAGTTAGAAAAAAAAAAAAACAAGTAAGAGTTGAAGAGCTCAAAAACAGAAATTAAATATACACAGTAGACTAGAGGAAGCAGAAGAATGGATCAGTGACCTGGAAGACAGAGTAATGGAAAACAATGAAGCTGAACAGGTGAGAGAAAAAAATAATAAAAAATGAAAATAGACTTCAGAAACACATTGGCACCATCAAAAGTAATAGCAGTTACATTATAGGGATTCTAAAAGGAGAAGAGAGAGAAAAGGGGGCAAGAAAAATTTAGTGGAGGAGATAACAGATGAAGATGTCCAAAATCTGGAGAAGGAAACAGAAATCCAGATGCAGAAGGCACAGAGAGCCTCCCCAAAAGTCAACAAAATGAGGTCGACACCAAGACACATAGTAATTAAAATAGCAAAAAGTAGTAATAAGGAGAGAATTTTAAAAGCAGCAAGAGAAAAAAGACACTTACATACAAAGGAAAGCCCATAAGGCTATCAGCTCATTTTTCAGCAGAAACTTTGCAGGCCACAAGAAAGTAGCATAATATATTCAAAGTGCTGAAAGAAAGAGAAAAACTGCAACCAAGAATACTCTATCCAGCAAGGCTATCTTTCAGAATAGGAGATATAGTGTTTCTCAGACGAAAATTAAAGAAATTCATGACCACTAAATCAGCCCTATAAGAAATATTAAAGGGGACTCTGAATGGAAGGGAAAGATCATTAGGAGGAGTGAGAAAGGTAGGAAGCATGGAAGTAGTAAAATTAAATATATCTATATAAATCGTCAAGGAATTCACAAAATAAAACAATGTAAAGTATGACACCATATATCTAAAATGTGAGGGGGATCGTAGAGGAGTAAAAAATGGGTTCAAACTTAAGCAATCATCAACTTAATATAAACTGCTGTATGCATAAAATGTTATATACAAACCTAATGGTAACCACAAATAAAAAATCAGTAATAGATATGCAAAACATAAAGAGAAAGGAATTCAAGTATATCACAAAAGAAAGCCTACAAAGCATGAGAGAAGAGAGCAAAGAAAGGAACAGAGAAAAACTACAAAATAACCATAAAACAAGTAACAAAATGGCAATAAGTATATACCTATCAATAATTACTTTGAATGCAAATGGACTAAACACTCTAATCAAAAGACAGTGTGATGGAGTAGATAAAAAAGCAAGACCCATCTATATGTTGCCTATAAGAGACCATTTCAGGGGCGCCTGGCTGGCTCAGTCGTTAAGCGTCTGCCTTCGGCTCAGGTCATGATCCTAGGGTTCTGGGATCGAGCCCCGCATCGGGCTCCCTGCTCAGCAGGAAGCCTGCTTCTCCCTCTCCCACTCCCCCTGCTTGTGTTTCCTTTCTCGCTGTGTCTCTCTCTGTCAAATAAATAAAATCTAAAAAAAAAAAAAAAAAAGACCATTTCAGACCTAAAGACACATGCAGATTGAAAGTGAAGGGATGGGAAAACATCTATCATGCAAATAGTAAAAAAGATATAAATATTTCTGCACCCAACATGAGACCACCCAAATAATAAAGCAGTTAACAACAAAAATAAAGGAAGTAACAGATAATAATACAATAATAGTAGGGTACTTTAACACCCCACTTACAATGGACATATCATACAAACAGAAAATCAATAATAACAAAAAAGTGGCTTTGAATAACACCTTGGACAACATGGACTTGCCAGATATATTTAGTTCAAGCCTACAACAGAAGAATATACCATTTTTCAAGTGCACATGGAATATCATTCAGAAGAGATCACATATTAAGGCACAAAACAAGTATCAAAAAATTCAAAAAGATCAAAGTCATACCATGTACCTTTTCTGACCACATCACAATGAAACTAGAAATCAACCACAAGAAAAATCTGAAAAGAGCAAAAATCCCTGAAGGTTAAATAGCATGCTACTAAACAATGAATGGGTCAACCAAAAATCAAAGAGGAAATGAAAAAATACATGGAGACAAATATAAGTGAAAATACAAAAATCTAAAATCTTTGGATGCAGCAAAAGCAATTCTAAGAGGTTAAGTTTATAGCAATATGTGCCTACCTTAAGAAGCCAAAAAAAAAAACAAACCCTCAAACAACCTAACTTTGCACCTAAAGAAGCTAGAAAAAGAAGAAAAAACAAAACCCAAAGCCAGAAGAAGGAAGGAAACACTAACGATCAGAGCAGAAATAAATGAAATAGAAACTGAAAAGCATTAGAACAAATCAATGAGACCAGAGCTGGTTCTTTGAAAAGATGAACAAAATTGATAAACCTTTAGCCAGTCTCATTAAAAACAAAAGAGAGAGAGAACTTAAATTTAGAAATGAAAGAGGGGAGGCAGAGCAAGACGGCAGAAGAGTAGGAGACCTGGATTTCGTCTGGAACCAGGAATTCAGCTGGATAGGGATCAAACCATTCTGAACACCTACAAACTCAACAGGAGATCAAAGAAAAGAATAGCAACAACTCTGAACAGAAAAGCGACCACTTTCTGGAAGGTAGGACGTATGGAGAAGTGAATCCGAGGCGATATTCAGGAGGATAGATGGCGGGGGAGGGGGCCTACGTCTGCTGCTTCTGGCAAGTGATAGAGCAGTGGATCACAAAATCCGAACTTTTAGAAGTTGGCTCCGCTGAGGGTCGTCGCTCCAGTGGCTAAGCGGGGGGTGGAACCCTCGCAGGACAGTGTGGTCTCAGGACCCTCGGGGTCACAGGAAGACCGGGGTGCCTGAGTGCGGCAGAGCTCCCAGGTAACAGAGTGGGGAAGCCAGCTGCAGAGACGGAGCCCAGGTGCGGGCTCTCAGCTCGGGGTCGCCATAAACTGTGATCCGCAGCACAGTCGGGCCACTGTTCCTCCATCAGGGACCCAACAAGCAGCAGATCTGGGGAGACTCCCCTTCCTCCCCCAGGAAGAGCGGCGCGGGAGCACACCACAGGGATCTGCTGGGTTTGGAGACTCCACACTGGGTCGTGCGCCAGAGATAGAAATGCTCAGTTACAGGCTGGGTGAGCATGGAGTGCGGGCCGGAGACCGGGGAGATGGGAGTGATTGACTGCTTTTCTCTGGGGGCTCACTAAGGAGCGGGCCCCGAGTTCTCAGCTCCTCCAGGGCAGAGATTGGGAATCTGCCATTTTCACTGTCGTCCTCCAAAGCTGCACAGAAAGCTTGCAGGGAACAAAAGCTCTGGAGAGCAAACCCGGGCAGACTACTTAGCCCGGACCAGCAAGGGCAGGGCAATTCCGCCTCGGGCAAAGACATTTGGAAACCACGGCAACAGGCCCCTACCCCAGAAGATCAGCAAGAACAGCCAGCCAAGACCAAGTTTACCCATCAATGAGAATGACAGAACTCCAGCGATAGGGGAACACTGCACATAGAATCCATGGCTTTTTTACCATGATTCTTTAGTCTTTCAAAGTTAATTTTTTTTTAACTGTCTGGTTTTTTTTTTGAGATTTTCTTTTTCCATTTTTCAACCAAGATCTTATCAATCCCTTTTTTAAAAAACATTATTATTTTTCATGTTTAGAGTCATATTCTATCCCTTCATAGTAGTTACCCTTATTTTTGGTATATGTGTATAAGTTGTTCTCTCTTTAAAATTTTGAGATACAGTTTCTTCTAACATATCAAAATATACCCTAAATCTCTAGTGTATGGCTTTGTTCTACTCTCCTGCCTGATCACATTCTCTTTTTTTTTTAAATCCTCTTTTTTCTTTTTTCAAACAACTTATCAATTCCTTTTATAAATTTTTTTATAATTTTCATCTTTACAGTCATATTCCATCCCTTCATCATATCAACCCTTATTTTGTACATATATAAGTTTTTCTTTCTTTAAAACTTTGGGGGTGCCTGGGTGGCTCAGATGGTTAAGCGTCTGCTTTCGGCTCAGGTCATGATCTCAGGGTCCTGGGATCGAGTCCCGCATCGGGCTCCCTGCTCCTTGGGAGCCTGCTTCTCGCTCTGCCTCTCTCTCTCTCTCAAAAAATTTTATAAAAAAAATCTTAAAAAAAAAAAAAAAAAACTTTGGGACACACTTTCTTCTAACAGACCAAAATACACCCAAAATCTAGTCTGCGGCACTGATCTATGCACCAGACTGATCATATCTGATCATATTCTGTTTTTTTTGTTTTGTTCTGTTTTTGTTTATCTTTTTTTTTTCTTTTCTTTTTTTCTTTCCCTTTCTTTTCCCCCGGCTTCAGTTTTTTCTGATTTGTTTAGAGTATATTTTCTGGGGACGTTGTTACCCTGTTAGCATTTTGTTCTCTCATTCATCTATTCTCCTCTGGACAAAATGACAACACAGAAAAAAATCACCTCAACAAAAGAACAAGAGGTAGTACTGACTGCCAGGGACCTACTCAATACGGACATTAGTACGATGTCGGATCTAGAGTTCAGAATCATGACTTTAAAGATACTAGCTGGGCTTGAAAAAAGCATGGAAGTTATTAGAGAAACCCTTTCTGGAGAAATAAAAGCACTAAAATCTAACCAAGTCAAAATCAAAAAGGCTATTAATGAGACGCAATAAAAAATGGGGGCGCTTACTGCTAGGATAAATGAGGCAGAAGAGGGAATCAGTGATATAGAAGGCCAAATGATGGAAAATAAAAAAGCTGAGAAAAAGAGAGATAACTACTGGCTCACAAGGGCAGAATTCAAGAGATAAGTGATACCATAAGATGAAACAACATTAGAATAATTGGGATCCCAGAAGAAGAAGAAAGAGAGAGAGGGGCAGAAGGTATATTGGAGCAAATTATAGCAGAGAACCTCCCTAATTTGGGGAAGGAAACAGGCATCCAAATCCAGGAGGCACAGAGAACCCCTCTCAAAATCAATGAAAATAGGTCAATACCCTGACATCTAATAGTAAAACTTACAAGTCTCAGAAACAAAGAGAAAATCCTGAAAGCAGCTCGGGAGAAGAGATATGTAACCTACAATGGTAGAAACATTAGACTGGCAACAGACCTATCCACAGAGACCTAGAAGGCCAGAAAGGACTGGCATGATATATTCAGAGCACTAAACAAGAAAAATATGCAGCCAAGAATACTATATCCAGCTAGGCTATCATTGAAAATTGAAGGAGAGATAAAAAGATTCCAGGAGAAACAAAAACTAAAGGACTTTGCCAAATCAAAACCTCAATGAGATACCACCTCACACCAGTCAGAATGGCTAAAATTAACAAGTCAGGAAACGACAGATGTTGGCGGGGATGCAGAGAAAGGGGAACCCTCCTACACTGTTGGTGAGAATGCAAGCTGGTGCAGCCACTCTGGAAAACAGTATGGAGGTTCCTCCAAAAGTTGAAAATAGAGCTACCCTATGATCCAGCAATTGCACTACTGGGTATTTACCCCAAAGATACAAATGTAGGGATCTGAAAGGGTACATGCACCCCAATGTTTATAGCAGCAATGTCCACAATAGCCAAACTGTGGAAAGAACCAAGATGTCCATCGACAGATGAATGGATAAAGAAGATGTGGTATATATATACAATGGAATATTATGCAGCCATCAAAAGGAATGAGATCTTGCCATTTGCAACGACATGGATGGAACTGGAGGGTATTATGTTGAGCGAAATAAGTCAAACAGAGAAAGACATGTATCATATGACCTCACTGATATGAGGAATTCTTAATCTCAGGAAACAAACTGAGGGTTGCTGGAGTGGGGGGTGGGGTGGGAGGGATGGGGTGACTGGGTGATAGACACTGGGGAGGGTATGTGCTCTGGTAAGTGCTGTGAATTGTGCAAGACTGTTGAATCTCAGATCTGTACCTCTGAAACAAATAATTCAATATATGTTAAGAAAAAAAAAAAAGAAGAAGAAGAAGAAGAAGGTAGCAGGAAGGGAAGAATGAAGCGGGGGAAATTGGAGGGGTAGATGAACCATGAGAGACGATGGACTCTGAAAAACAAACTGAGGGTTCTAGAGGGGAGGGGGGTGGGAGGATGGGTTGGCCTGGTGGTGGGTATTGAGGAGGGCACATTCTGCATGGAGCACTGGGTGTTATGCACAAACAATGAATCATGGAACACTTCATCTAAAACTAATGATGTAATGTATGGGGATTAACATAAGAATAAAACAAAAAACAAAAAACAAAAACTGAAGGACTTTGCAAACAAGAAACCAGCCCTACAAGAAATCTTGAAAGGGGTCCTTTAAGCAAAGAGAGAGCCTAAAAGCAACACAGACCAGAAAGGAACACAGACAATATACAGTAACAGTCACCTTACAGGCAATTCAATGGCACTAAATTCCTATCTTTCAATAGTTACCCTGAATGTAAATGGGCTAAGTGCCCCAATCAAAAGACACAGGCTATCAGACTGGATTAAAAAACAAGACCCATCGATATGCTGTCTGCAAGAGACTCATTTTCGACCCAAAGACAGCCCCAGATTGAAAGTGAGGGGGTGGAAAACCATTTACCATGCTAATGGACACCAAAAGAAAGCTGGGGTGGCAATCCTTATATCAGACAAATTAGATTTTAAACCAAAGACTGTAATAAGAGATGAGGAAGGACACTATATCCTACTTAAAGGGTCTATCCAACAAGAAGATCTAACAATTGTAAATATCTATGCCCCTAACATGGGAGCAGCCAATTATATAAGGCAATTAATAACAAAAGCAAAGAAACAGATTGACAACAATACAATAATAGTGGGGGACTTTAATAGTCCCCTCACAGAAATGGACAGATCATCTAAGCAAAAGATCAACAAGGAAATAAAGTCTTTAAATGACACACTGGACCAAATGGACTTCACAGACATATTCAGAACATTCCATCCCAAAGCAATGGAATACACATTCTTCTCTAGTGCCCATGGAACATTCTCCAGAATAGATCACATCCTAGGTCACAAATCAGGTCTCAACTGGTACCAAAAGATTGGGATCATTCCCTGCATATTTTCGGACCACAATGCTTTGAAACTAGAACTCAATCACAAGAGGAAAGTCGGAAAGAACTCAAATACATGGAGGCTAAAGAGCATCCTACTAAAGAATGAATGGGTCAACCAGTAAATTAAAGAAAAATTTAAAAAATTCATGGAAACCAATGAAAATGAAAACACAATTGTTCAAAATCTTTGGGATGCAGCAAAGGCAGTCCTAATAGGCAAGTATATAGCAATACAAGCCTTTCTCAAGAAACAAGAAAGGTCTCAAGTACACAATCTAACCCTACACCTAAAGGAGCTGGAGAAAGAACAGCAAATAAAGCCTAAACCCAGCAGGAGAAGAGAAATAATCAAGATCAGAGCAGAAATCAATGAAATAGAAACCAAAAGAATAGTAGGACAGATCAACGAAACTAGGAGCTGGTTTTTTGAAAGAATTAACAAGATTGATAAACCCCTGGCCAGACTTATCAAAAAGAAAAGAGAAATGACCCAAATCAACAAAACCATAAATGAAAGAGGAGAGATCACAACCAACACCAAAGAAATACAAACATTATAAGAACATATTATGAGCAACTCTATGCCAGCAAATTAGATAACCTGGAA
This sequence comes from Neomonachus schauinslandi, assembly GCF_002201575.2. Classification (NCBI taxonomy): domain Eukaryota; kingdom Metazoa; phylum Chordata; class Mammalia; order Carnivora; family Phocidae; genus Neomonachus; species Neomonachus schauinslandi. The sequence goes on from NC_058405.1 coordinate 111,559,200, forward strand.
GAAATGGATGCATTCCTAGAGATGTATCAACTACCAAAACCGAACCAAGAAGAAATAGAAAACCTGAACAGACCTATAACCACTAAGGAAATTGAAGCAGTCATCAAAAATCTTCCAAAAAACAAAAGCCCAGGACCAGGTGGCTTCCCAGGGGAATTCTACCAAATATTTAAAGAAGAATTAATTCTTCTGAAACTGTTCCAAAAAATAGAAATAGAAGAAAACTTCCAAACTCGTTTTATGAGGCCACCATTACCTTGATCCCCAAACCAGACAAAGACCCCATCAAAAAGGAGAATTACAGACCACTATCCTTGATGAACATGGTTGCAAAAATTCTCACCAGAATACTAGCCAATAGGATCCAACAGTACATTAAAAGGACGATTCATCACGACCAATTGGGATTTATCCCTGGGCTGCAAGGTTGGTTCAACATCTGCAAATCAATCAACGTGATACAATACATTAACAAAAGAAAGAACAAGAATCATATGATCCTCTCAATAGATGCAGAAAAAGCATGTGACAAAGTACAGCATCCTTTCATGATCAAAACTCTTCAGGGCGCCTGGGTGGCTCAGTCGGTTAAGCGACTGCCTTCGGCTCAGGTCATGATCGCGGAGTCCCGGGATCAAGTACCACATCGGGCTCCCTGCTCGGCGGGAAGCCTGCTTCTCCCTCTGACCCTATCCCCTCTCATGCTGTTTCTCTCTCTCTCTCTCAAATAAATAAATAAAATCTTTAAAAAAAAAAAACTCTTCAGAGTATAGGCATAGAGGGTACATACCTCAATATCATAAAAGCCATCGATGGAAACCCTACAGCGAATATCATTCTCAATGGGGAAAAACTGAGAGCTTTCCCCCTAAGGTTAGGAATGCGGCAGGGATGTCCACTATCACCACTGCTATTCAACATAGTATTAGAAGTCCTAGCCACAGCAATCAGACAACAAAAAGAAATCAAAGGCATCCAAATCAGCAAAGAAGAAGTCAAACTCTCACTGTTTGCAGATGACCTGATACTTTATGTGGAAAACCCCAAAGACTCCAACCCAAAACTGCTAGAATTCATACAGGAATTCAGTAAAGTGGCAGGATATAAAATCAATGCACAGAAAGCAGGGGCATTCCTATACACCAACAACAAGACAGAAGAAAGAGAAATTAAGGAGTCGATCCCATTTACAATTGCACCCAAAACCATAAGATACCTAGGAATAAATCTAACCAAAGAGGCAAAGAAGCTGTACTCAGAAAACTGTAAGATACTCATGAAAGAAATTGAGGGAGACACAAAGGAATGGAAAAATGTCCCATGCTCATGGATTGGAAGAACAAATATTGTGAAGATGTCAATGCTACCTAGAGCAATCTACACATTCAATGCAATCCCTATCAAAATACCATCCACTTTTTTCAAAGAAATGGAACAAATAATCCTAAAATTTGTATGGAACCAGAAAAGACCCCGAATAACCAGAGGAATGTTGAAAAAGAAAAGCAAAGCTGGCAGCATCACAGTTCCGGACTTCCAGCTCAATTACAGAGCTGTCATCATCAAGACAGTACGGTACTGGCACATAAACAGACACATAGATCAATGGAACAGAATAGAGAGCCCAGAAATGGACCCTCAAATCTATGGTCAACTAATCTTTGACAAAGCAGGAAAGAATGTCCAATGGAAAAAAGGCAGTCTCTTCAACAAATGGTGTTGGGAAAATTGGACAGCCACATGCAGAAGAATGAAGCTGGACCATTTCCTTACACCACACACAAAAATAGACTCCAAATGGTTGAAAGACCTCAATGTGAGACAGGAGTCCATCAAAATCCTAAAGGAGAACACAGGCAGCAACCTCCTCGACCTCAGCCTCAGGAACTTCTTCCTAGAAACATCGCCAAAGGCAAGGGAAGCAAGGGCAAAAATGAACTACTGGGACTTCATCAAGATAAAAAGCTCCTGCACAGCAAAAGAAACACTCAACAAAACCAAAAGACAACCAACAGAATGGGAGAAGATAATTGCAAATGACATATCAGATAAAGGGCTAGTATCCAAAATCTATAAAGAACTTATCAAACTCAACACCCAAAGAACAAATTATCCAATCAAGAAATGGGCAGAAGACATGAACAGACACTTTTCCAAAGAAGACATCCAAGTGGCCAACAGACACAGGAAAAAGTGCTCAACATTGCTCGGCCTAAGGGAAATCCAAATCAAAACCTCAATGAGATACCACCTCACACCAGTCAGAATGGCTAAAATTAACAAGTCAGGAAATGACAGATGTTGGTGGGGATGCGGAGAAAGGGGGACCCTCCTACACTGTTGGTGGGAATGCAAGCTGGTGTAGCCATTCTGGAAAACAGTATGGAGGTTCCTCAAAAAGTTGAAAATAGAGCTACCATACGATCCAGCAATTGCACCACTGGGTATTTACCCCAAAGATACAAATGTAGGGATCCAAAGGGGTACGTGCACCCCGATGTTTATAGCAGCAATGTCCACAATATCCAAACTGTAGAAAGAGCCAAGATGTCCATCGACAGATGAATGCATAAAGAAGACATGGTATATATATACAATGGAAAATTATGCAGCCATCAAAAGGAATGAGATCTTGCCATTTGCAACGACCTGGATGGAAGTAGAGGGTGTTATGCTGAGCGAAATAAGTCAATCAGAGAAAGACATGTATCATATGACCTCACGATATGAGGAATTCTTAATCTCAGGAAACAAACTGAGGGTTGCTGGATTGGAGAGTGGGGTGGCTGGGTGATAGACACTAGGGAGGGTATGTACTATGGTGAGTACTGCGAATTGTGCAAGACTGTTGAATCACAGATCTGTACCTCTGAAACAAATAATGCAATATATGTTAAGAAAAAAGAAAAAAAAAGAAGATAGTAGGAGGGAAGAATGAAGGGGGGAAAATGAGGGGGAGATGAACCATAAGAGACTATGGACTCTGAAAAACAAACTGAGGGTTCTAGAGGGGAGGGGGGTGGGAGGATTGGTTAGCCTGGTGATGGGTATTAAAGAGGGCACGTACTGCATGGAGCACTGGGTGTTATGCACAAACAATGAATTATGGAACACTACATCAAAAACTAATGATGTAATGTATGGTGATTAAAATAACAATAAAAAAACAAAAACAAAAACAAAACAAAACAAAAAAAGAAATGAAAGGGGAAATAACAACCAACACCATGGAAATACAAACAATTTAAAGAGAATATGAAAAGTTATATGCCAAGAAATTGGACAACCTCAAAGATCGATCAATTCCTAGAAATATAACCTCCCAAAACTAAATCAGGAAAAAATAGAAAATTTAAATAGACCGATTACCAACAATGAAATTGAATCACTAATAAAAAAACTGCCAACAAACAGAAGTCCAGGACCAGACGGCTTCGTGGGTGAATTCTACCATTCTCAAACTATTCCAAATTCTACTATTCTCAAACTATTCCAAAAAATAAAATAGGAAGTAAAGTTTCCAAATTCAATCTGTGAGGTTGCAATACCCTGATTCTAAGACCAGATAAAGACATTACAAAAAAAAGAAAACAACAGGCCAATGTCTCTGATGAACATAGATGCAAAAATTCTCAACAAACTATTAAAAAACGAATCTAGGGGCGCCTGGGTGGCTCAGTCAGTTGAGCGACCAACTTTGGGTTTTGGCTCAGGTCATGATCTCAGGGTTGTGAGATTGAGCCCTGCACTGGGCTCTGTGCTGAGCATGTAGTCTGCTTAAGATCCTCTCTCTCCCTCTTCTTCTACCTCTCCAACCGCCCCCCCCACTGATCACAGGTGCACTTTCTCTCTCTCTAAAACAAAACAACATAACAACAACAACAACAAATGGAATCTGACAATACATTAAAAAATCATCCACCATGGGGCACCTGGGTGTCTCAGTCATTAAGCGTCTGCCTTCAGCTTCGGTCATGATCCCAGGGTCCTGGAATCGAGCCCCTCATTGGGCTCCCTGCTCCGCGGGAAGCCTGCTTCTCCCTCTCCCACTGCCCCTGCTTGTGTTCCTTCTCTCGCTCAAATAAATAAATAAAATCTTTAAAAAAAAGTCATCCACCATGATTATGTGTATTTATTCCTGGGATGCAAGAGTGGTTCAATATTCACAAAATCAATGTGACATATCACACCAATAAGAGAAACGATAAAAACCATATGATCATTTGATAGATGCAGAAAAAGTATTCAACATAGTACAACATCCATTCTTGATAAAAAGCCCTCAACAAAGTAGGTTTAGAGGGAACATAACTCAACATAATAAAGGCCATATATGACAAACCCACAGCTAACATACTCAGTGCTGAAAAACAGAGATTTCCCCCTAAGATCAGGAACAAGACAAGAATGTACACTCTCACCTCTTTTATTCAACATAGTACTGGAGGTCTTAGCTGCAATAATCAGACAACAAATAAAAAGCATCCAAACTGGTAAGGAAGAAATAAAACTTTCACTATTTGCGATTACATGATACTACATATAGAAGACCCTAAGGACGCCACTAAAAAACTATTAAAGTTGATAAATGAATTCAGTAAGGCTGAATTCTTTATTATTGTATTCAATAATAAAGTAGCAGAAAGAGAAATTTAAAAAAAATGCTGTTTATAATTGTACCAAAAATAATAAAATATTTAGGAATAAACTTAACTAAGGAGGTGAAAGACCTATACTCTGAAAACATTAAAACATTGATGGAAGAAATTGAAAATGACACAAATGGAAAAATATTTCATGTTCATGGATTGGAAGAATATTGTTAAAATGTCTATATTACCCAAAGCAATCTATAGATTTAATGCAATACCTATCAAAACACCAATAGAATTTGAGAAGTTCTTTATAGATCTTGGATACCAGCCTTTTATCTGTAGTGTCATTTGCAAATATCTTCTCCCATTCTGTGGGTTGCCTCTTTGTTTTGTTGACTGCTTTGCTGTGCAGAAGCTTTTTATCTTGATGAATCCCAAAAGTTCATTTTTGCTTTTGTTTTCCTTGCCTTTGGAGACGTGTCTTGAAAGAAGTTGCTGTGGCCAATGTCAAAGAGGTTACTGCCTATGTTCTCCTCTAGGACTTTGATGGACTCCTGTCTCACATTGAGGTCTTTCATCCATTTTGAGTTTATCTTTGTGTGTGGTGTAAGTGAATGGTCGATTTTCATTCTTCTGTATATAGCTGTCCAATTTTCCCAGCACCATTTATTGAAGAGACTGTCTTTTTTCCATTGCATATTTTTCCTGCTTTGTCGAAGATTATTTGACCATAAAGTAGAGGGTCCATATCTGGGCTCTCTATTCTGTTCCACTGATCTATGTGTTTGTTTTTGTGCCAGTACCATGCTGTCTTGGTGATCACAGCTTTGTAATATAGCTTGAAATCAGGCAATGTGATGCCCTCAGCTTTGTTTTTCTTTTTCAACATTTCCTTGGCGATTCGGGGTCTTTTCTGATTCCATACAAATTTTAGGATTGTTTTTCCAGCACTTTGAAAAACGTCATTGGTATTTTGATCGGGATGGCATTGAAGGTATAGATTGCTCTGGGTAGCATAGACGTTTTAACAATGTTTATTCTTCCGATCCATGAGCATGGAATGTTTTTCCATCTTTTTGTGTCTTCCTCAATTTCCTTCATAAGTGTTCTGTAGTTTGTAGAGTATAGATCCTTCTCCTCTTTGGTTAGGTTTATTCCAAGGTATCTTATGGTTTCTGGTGCTACTGTAAATGGAATTGATTCACTAATTTCTCTTTCTACAGTTACATTGTTAGTGTATAGGAAAGCAACTGATTTCTGTGCATTGATTTTGTTTTCTGTGGCAAGAGTGGGCATCCTTGATGTGTTCCTGATCTTAAGGGAAAGGCTCTCATCTTTTCCCCATTGAGGATGATATTTGCTGTGGGTTTTTCATAGATGGTTTTTATGAAATTGAGGAATGTTCCTTCTATCCCTATACTCTGAAGAGTTTTAATCAGGAAAGGATGCTGTATTTTGTAAAATGCTTTTTCTGCATCAATTGAGAGGACTATATGATTCTTCTCTCTCTGCTTATTAATGTGTTCTATCATGTTGATTGATTTGTGAATCAATCTCAACACCCCAAAAACAAATAACCAAGTCAAAAAATGGGCAGAAGACATGAACAGACACTTCTCCAAAGAAGACATACAAATGGCTAACAGACACATGAAAAAATGTTCATCATCATTAGCCATCAGGGAAATTCAAATCAAAACCACATTGAGATACCACCTTACATCAGTTAGAATGGCAAAAATGGACAAGGCAAGAAACAACAAATGTTGGAGAGATTGTGGAGAAAGGGGAACCCATTTACGTTGGTGGGAATGCAAGTTGGTACAGCCACTTTGGAAAACAGTATAGAGGTTCCTCAAAAAATTAAAAATAGAGCTATCCTATGACCCAGCAATTGCACTACTGGGTATTTACCCAAAGACACAGATGTAGTGAACAGAAGGGCCATCTGTGCCCCAATGTTCATAGCAGTAATGCCCGCAATAGCCAAACTGTGGAAAGAACCGAGATGCCCTTCAACAGACAAATGGATAAAGACGATGTGGTCCATATATACAATGGAATATTACTCAGCCATCAGAAAGGATGAATACCCAACTTTTGCATCAGCATGGACGGAACTGGAGGAGATTATGCTAAGTGAAATAAGTCAAGTAGAGAAAGTCAATTATCATATGGTTTCACTTATTTGTGGAACGTAAGAAATAGCATGGAGGACATTAGGAGAAGGAAGGGAAAAATGAAGGGGGGGAAATCAGAGGGGGAGACAAACCATGAGAGACTATGGGCTCTGGGAAACAAACTGAGGGTTTTAGAAGGGAGGTGGATGGGGGGATGGGTTAGCCTGGTGATGGGTATTAAGGAGGACACGTATTGCATGGAGCACTGGGTGTTATATGCGAACAATGAATTGTGGATCACTACATCAAAAACTAATGATGTACTGTATGGTGACTAACATAACATTAAAAAAAATAGCTATTTTGCACAGAACCATAACAAACAATCCTAAAATTTGTATGGAACCACAAAAAGACCCTAAATAATCCAAGCAATCTTGAAAAAGTAGAACAAAACTTGAGGTACCAAAATCCCAGATTTCCATATATACTACAAAGCTGTATTAATCAAAACAGCATGGTACTGGCACAAAAATAGACACATAGATCAATGCAACAGAATAGACAACCCAGAAATAAAACCACAATTATAAATCAATTAATCTTTGACAAAGAAGGCAAGAATATGTAATGGGGAAGACAGTCTCTTCAACAAATGGTGTGGGGAAAACTGAACAGCAACATGCAAAAGAATGAACCTGGACCACTTTCATACTCCATACACAAAAATAAACTCAAAGTGGATTAAAGACCTAAATGTGAGACTTGAAACCATAAAAATCCTACAAGAGAGCAGTAATTTCTCTGACATTGGCCATAGCAACATTTTTTCTAGCTATGTCTCCTGAGGCAAGGGGAAAAAAAGCAAATATAAACTACTGGAACTACATCAAAATAAAAACCTTCTTGGGTGCCTGGGTGGCTCAGTCGGTTAAGCGGCTGCCTTCGGCTCAGGTCATGATCCCAGGGTCCTGGGATCGAGTCCCACAGGGAGCCTGCTTCTCCCTCTCCCACTCCCCCTGCTTGTGCTCCCTCTCGCTTTGTCTCTGTCAAATAAATAAATAAAATCTTAAAAAATAAAAATAAAAAAATAAAAACCTTCTTCACAGCAATGGGAACAATCAGCAAAATGGAAAGACAACCTATTGAATGTGAGAAGATATTTGCAAATGCTAAATCTAATAAAGGATAAGTATCCAAAATATGTAAAGAACTTATACAACCCAACACACACACACACACACACACACAAAACCCCTCCAAATGATCCAATTAAAAAATGGGCATAAGATATGAACAGGTATTTCCCCAAAGAAGATCTACAGATGGCCAACAGACACATGAAAATATGCTCATCATCACTTATTATCAGGGAAATGCAAATCAAAATCCCAATGAGATATCACCTCAAACCTGCCAGATGGCTAAAATCAAAAACACAAGAAACAAGTGTTGGTGAGGATGTGGAGAAAATGGAATGCTTCTGCACTGTTGGTCAGAATGCATGTTGGTGCAGTCATTATGGAAAACAGTATGGAAGTTCCTCAAAAAATTAAAAATAGAATTACCATATGTTCCAGTAATTCCACTACTGGGTATTTACCCAAAGAATACAAAAACACTAATTTGAAATTATATATGCACTGCTTGCAGCATTATTTACAATAGCCAAATTATGGAAGCAGCCCAAGTGTCCATGGATAGATGAATAGATAAAGAATATATACAATGGAATATTACTCAGCCACAAAAAAAGAATGAAATCTTGCCATTTACAACAACATGGATGGAGCTAGAGAATATAATGCTAAGCAAAATAAGTCAGTCAGAGAAAGAAAAATACCATCTGATTTTACTCATATGTGGAATATAAGAAACAAAACAAATGAGTAAAGGAGAAAAAAATGAGAGAAACCAAAAACAGACTCTTAACAATAATAGAGAACAAACTGATGGCTACCAGAGAGGAGATGGGTGGGTGGGTGGGTGAAATATGAGGGGGGATTAAGAGAACAGTTATTATGATGAGCACTTAATAATGTATAGAATTGTTGAATCACTATATTGTACACCTGAAATTATAATAACACTGTATGTTAACTATACTGGGATTAAAATGAAAAATAATAATAAGATAAAAATATATGGAAGATCTTTAAAAAAGCATGAAAAATTAAAACTGTGGGGTGGAGGACCACCCTGCCCTAGGCATGGGTGGAGGACCACCTTGTCCTAGGCATGTGGAGTGGGTCGTGTGGGGTGGGTGTGTTTATGATAATCACCTGTGGCCAACAAAGAATAACCAGACCCTAAAAAGGAAGTAAGCCATTGAAGGTGTTATAAATAGAGATGTTAAAAGGATTTAAGTTCCCTGGTTAGCTTTCTATAAAGACCAACCCTAAAGGCCCTCATCGGTAATGCTGTCCGGACCCCTCCCACTCTTGAGAGCTTTTTCTATATCTTTACTTAATAAACTTCTATTGCTTTACTCACTAAATAAATAATAAAACTAACAAATAAAAACATAAAATATTCAAGCATTAGAAGATGCTGTCTCCTGTCTTGAGAGCAAGGGATCATTCTTAAGTGAGAAAGAAATCACTGAAAGAACTGGTGCACATCTAGATCTGGGCCATGTGGCCAAAGGAAGAGCCACCAAGAAATTCTATCTCCAGCTCAGAGATGTTGAGTGTTGAATTAAATGTAACCACCTTCTAATAATCAGATTCCAGTTTCTTTTCTGCAAGCGCTATGTGGCTTATCACAATCCCAATGAATCCCTGGCTAGAAGAGCCCAGAAACATGTCAAAGTCCTGGTAAAGGATCAATGTTCCTTCTAGAATGGGTTGTAGCTTTTTAGTTTGGCATTCTTCTATGCAGTTAAAATATAGGAAAATGTGATGAGAGAAAGTAGAAGGACTGAAACATCTCATTTCATTTTTTCCAATACTGTTTCATGAGATTGAAAAATCTGCCTTGGAACATGTTATCTAAGTCAAAACAAATTAGAAATTGACAAAGAAATACTTTCTATAAGACCTTCTTTAAAAATACCTCAATTTATTCCCATTTCTAACATTTGAATTATTTAGGAATGTCAAAACCATAAGAGGCTTAAATACATAGTTATATTTCAGGGTGAAGGTGAGGGATAAATAGAAAAAGAAGGGACTATGCAGGGGAAATAATAATTCATTCCGGAATGGGCCGTTATTAGGTAAAAGAAATTTAGGGGCCACTCCTCACATATGTTTGAAAGTTCCCTTGCACATATTTTAGGCAAGTCCAAATGACTATAATCTTGATTTGAGTTGCCTCCTTTCTTGAACGAATGCCAGGTGGAAGAGGTGGAAGGGAGTTGTGAATCACTCAGACCCTCCTCCCTTCCTCTGTCTAGGCTTCCCCAGAAGCCACTCTTAAAGTCCCATTGCTAAGCAAGTTTCCAGAAGCATACCACATCCTGACAGGTTTTTTGGGTGCTTTATTAGTCAGTTTCCAAAGAAACAGAACCAATAGGAGATATATATATACTTATACACATATATAGAACATATATATTTATTATTCATACATTATAAATACACTTATAACATATTTTATATTTATATATATTTAATACATAATATACAAAATATAAAGTATATTTTACATACATATTAAATGCAATATATAAATGTATATATAAATATAAAATCAAGGAATTGGCTCATGTGATTAAGGAGGCTGAAAAGTACCAAGATCTGCAGTCAGCTAGTTGGAGACCCAAGAAAGACAGTGATGTAGTTTCAATTCTAGCTGGCAGTCTTCAAGATCCAAGAGCAGCTCATGATGCAGTTTGAGTCTGAAAGCAGGTCAAGACCAATGTGGATGTCCCAGCTCAAACAATCAAGCAGGCAGAGTTCTCTCTTAGTCATGGGATGGTCAGTTTTTGTTTGTTTGTTTTTGTTGTTCTAATTAGGCCTTCAACTAATTAAATGAAGGTCACCCACATGGGGAGAACAATCTGCTTAACTCGGTCTACTGATTCAAATGTTAATCTAATCCCCAAAACCCCTCAGATATACCCAGAATAATGTTTGACCAAATATCTGGACACCATGTGGCCCAGACAAGTTGACACATAAAATTAACCATCATCACAGTTGCTATCAACTTTGATTCACTCCATGACAATTCCCAAGGTTTGACAGTTCCAAGCATGGCCAGAAGCAAGAAAGCAAGTCAGACATTCATCTGCTTGACTCCAGTGAGGTCACAGGATGAGGGAGAGACTTCTTCCCACTAACCTGCAGTGCAACCATGCATATACAGTGCAACAAATAAACACACAGAATACATTTATACCAGACATACACCGACATATATGAACACAGAATCACAGAGTTATAGAACTCCAGACCTTGAAGAGGTCTCAGAATTCACTTGGATGAACCCATTTGTTCTTCACATAAATATGTAAAAACACAATAGACACATACATAGGCAGGAAGACACAAATACACAAGCATGTACAAGAGGTAAAAGACATTCAGACATGCCATGATGCACACACTTTTTCAGTAGCACTCCTTTACTCTGCACAGTATCAGTTATTATCTGCTTATACACTCTGACTTCCTCTCACTTTTGCTTCTTATCAGGGTGCCTTTATTCTGTGATAAATCCAACCATATCCCATGCACAGTTAATAGTCTCTCCTAAACCTCCCATACATGCATCTCTCCCATTTACCTGCAAATGTGCATCAAAGGCCAAGTTGAAGGTAAACCTTGTACTTATGGAGGATCCAAATTCAATACTTGACAGACCAAAGTCTATATATTGACCCCAAATAATTGCTTTTCTCTGGAATGTAATAGATAAAAGAAAAAATGCTACAAAGATAGGGTATATATAAAAACCAAAAGGTTAAAAGATTTGATACCATAATTAACTGAAATAAATAATGCCTGCATATATACATACAAAGTAAAGCTGTTGATGATTCTGAATCAGTACAGCAACCCTGTGGAATGAATTCAAAGTATATCTATGCTACTAATTGGAGTCCCTCTTCTCGCTGAAGAATATTTGTAACCCCTTCCAAGTGTTCCAGACTCTTACCAACCTGCCAATAAATCTGTCTTCTTTCAGTCAGTTCCAGCCTACTTCCATGTCTCTACACCTGCTTCTGAAAACTTCCTTTCCCCCAGAATTGCTTCCTCATCTTAAAATTCAAATGCTAAAGGGGTTGGCAGGTTGCACTTATCTAATTTAGTTAAACATATAAAAACAAAAGAACTGTTTATTTCTCAGATCATCATAAGCCCTGAAATAATGTATTTAATTGTATTCTTTAAGATCTAACTGCTGTGTAATTTAAAAATTTAGAGAAGATGACATGAGGGGGAGTAAAGAGGTTGGATCATTTTCTTTTTTTTTTTTTTAATTTGAGAGAGAGAGAGACAGAGAGAGAGCATGAGAGGGGGGAGGGTCGGGAGGGTCAGAGGGAGAAGCAGACTCCCCGCCGAGCAGGGAGCCCGATGCGGGACTCAATCCAGGGACTCCAGGATCATGACCTGAGCCGAAGGCAGCCGCTTAACCAACTGAGCCACTCAGGCGCCCCGAGGTTGGATCATTTTCTAAGGGTTATACTTTGAATTGGAACCAGAGTTCATAGCCTATTCTGCTAGCCTTAGGGACAAAACAAATATTGTCCTGAAGGCTACCTTCAATGTCACCCTTTAATAAAAGTCAAGTGCCAAATGAATCAGAAATCAGAAAGAAAAACTTGTCCACCCAACTGTTTGTTTTTAAGACTCTTTAGTTAACAAATCAACCCTCAGCTTTCTGATTTTGCTCCCTTGCCACATATTAAATCCCACATTAAGTATATGCTTGCAATAGCATATGGGTAAGGTCACCAGTAATCATCTAGCTTGATAGAGCTCTGAGGTAGAGATCTCCCTTACTCCTTCCAATAATATAAAATGGTTCTACCAGTTAAAAATTGCAGTCATTAAAGGGAATGAAAGAATGAATTAGGTCTGTATGGTCTGACATGGAAATAAACTGATGATGTTATATATATTTCTAAAACAATCCTATTTTCATATTTTATATGTTTGTATATGTGTGTTTATTTATATCCAAATATTTGTGTGTATATCTATGGTACATATATATGTATACATATATACATATATAGATAACATGTGTGTATACATGTGTGAGTGTGGATATAGACATACATACAGAGATAGAGACATATATATCTAGACATTTCAACATGAATAAATAATGTAAGCATTTAAGGAAGCTAAAAATTATGGTTCCCTCTTTCCCCTGAGGAGAGAATTTAAAAAAAAAAATGGAATTATTTTTATTGTTTAAAAATCTAATAAAAATTAAAAAGGTAATTTAAAAATATTCCAGGTTCCAGCTCTTTCATGATCAAAATCAATCAAATCAGGGGCGCCTGGGTGGCTTAGTCGGTTAAGCGGCTGCCTTCTGCTCAGGTCATGATCCTGGAGTCCTGGGATGGAGCCCCACGTCGGGCTCCCTGCTAAGCGGGGAGTCTGCTTCTCCCTCTCCCTCTGCCTGCCTCTCTGCCTACTTGTGCTCTCTATCTATCTGTCAAATAAATAAATAAAATCTTTAAAAAAAATCAATCAAATCAATCAACAAATGTGCATATAAATAGTTCTTAAAACTATGAGAATGGGCAATATCACCTAGGAAAGGATTTAAAAATGTGTAGGCTAAGATGGCAGTCATGGGTGACTCAGAAGTAAACTTAGTTTTTTTTTTTATTTAATTTTATTATATTATGTTAATCACCATACAATACATCATTAGTGTTTGATGTAGTGATCCACAATTCATTGTTTTCGTATAACACACAGTGCTCCATGCTGTACGTGCCCTCCTTAATACCCATCACCGGGCTAATCCATCCACCCACCCCCGCCCCTCTAAAACCCTCAGTTTGTTTCTCAGAGTCCATAGTCTCTCATGGTTTGTCTCCCCCTCTGATTTCCCCCCCTTCATTTTTCCCTTCCTTCTCCTAATGTCCTCCATGCTATTCCTTATGTTCCACAAATAAGTGAAACCATATGATAATTGAATTTTTCTGCTTAGCTTATTTCACTTAGCATAATCTCCTCCAGTCCCATCCATGCTGATGTAAAAGTTGGGTATTCATCCTTTCTGATGGCTGAGTAATATTCCATTGTATATATGGACCACATCGTCTTTATCCATTTGTCTGTTGAAGGGCATCTCGGTTCTTTCCACAGTTTGGCTATTGTGGACATTGCTGCTATGAACATTGGGGCGCATATGGCCCTTCTTTTCACTACATCTGTGTCTTTGGGGTAAATACCCAGTAGTGCAATTGCTGGGTCATAGGATAGCTCTATTTTTAATTTTTTGAGGAACCTCTATACTGTTTTCCAAAGTGGCTGTACCAACTTGCATTCCCACCAACGTAAATGGGTTCCCCTTTCTCCACAATCTCTCCAACATTTGTTGTTTCTTGCCTTGTCCATTTTTGCCATTCTAACTGGTGTAAGGTGGTATCTCAATGTGGTTTTGATTTGAATTTCCCTGATGGTTAATGATGATGAATATGTTTTCATGTGTGTGTTAGCCATTTGTATGTCTTCTTTGGAGAAGTGTCTGTTCATATCTTCTGCCCATTTTTTATGTGAAAAATCCAGAGGACTCCACCCCCAAATTACTACAACTCTTACAGCAATTCAGTAATGTGGCCGGATACGATATCAATGCACAGAAATCAGTTGCTTTTTTTTTTTTGAATTTTTTTTTGAATTTTTTTTTAAGATTTTATTTATTTATCTGAGAAAAAGAGAATGAGAGAGAGAACACGAGAGGAGAGAGGTTCAGAGGCAGAAGCAGACTCCCCGCTGAGCGGGGAGCCTGATATCAGTTGCTTTCTTATACACTAAAAATGCAACTGTAGAAAGAGAAATTAGAGAAACGATTCCATTTACAATAGCACCAAAAACCGTAAGATAACTTGGAATAAACCTAACCAAAGAGGTAAAGGATCTATACTCTAGGAACTACAGAACACTTATGAAAGACATTCAGGAAGACACAAAAAGATGGAAAAATTTTCCATGCTCATGGATTGGAAGAATAAACATCATTAAAATGTGTATGCTACCCAGAGCAATCTATAGCTTCAATGCCATCCTGATCAAAATTCCAATGACATTTTTCCAAGTGCTGGAACAAACAATCCTAAAATTTGTATGGAATCAGAAAAGACCCTGAATCGCCAAGGAAATGTTGAAAAAGAAAAACAAAGTTGAGGGCATCACGTTGCCCAATTTCAAGCTATATTACAAAGCAGTGATCACTAAGACAGCATGGTACTGGCACAAAAACAGACATATAGACCAATGGAACAGAATAGAGAACCCAGATATGGACCCTCAACTCTATGGTCAAATAATCTTCGACAAAGCAGGAAAAAATATACAGTGGAAAAAAGACAGTCTCTTCAATAAATGGTGCTGGGAAAATTGGACAGCTATATACAGAAGAATGAAACTCAACCATTCACTTACACCACACAAAGATAAGCTCAAAATGGATGAAAGACCTCAATGTGGGACAGGACTCCATCAAAGTCCTAGAGGAGAACATAGGCAGTAACCTCTTTGACATTGGCCACAGCAAGTTCTTTCAAGACACATCTCCAAAGGCTAGGAAAACAAAAGCAAAAATGAACTTTTGGGATTCATCAAGATAAAAAGCTTCTGCACAGCAAAGCAAACAGTCAACAAAACAAAGAGGCAACCCACAGAATGGGAGAAGATATTTGCAAATGACACTACAGATAAAAGGCTGGTATCCAAGATCTATAAAGAACTTCTCAAACTCAACACCCAAAAAACAAATAATCAAGTAAACTTAGGTTTTACTAGGCTTATGGAATTTGGGAGGACTTCTTCAGAGATAATTATGAAAATTTATTAATACAAAATTAGACACATTAGAATGATAAATTAATTACAATAAATTTCAGATATAAAAAGCAAGGTAAATACCACTAACATCACAAAATCTGGGGAAATTGTATATTTGCAAGTTTTAACTACCTGGTCCACTGTTAAATGCTCATTTCTCCTACTTTTTGTTTGCATCTTCTGATTGCCTTTTCATATTATAAAGACCTTGTAATATTAATTTTCACTGGGAGAATAAAAACGTAATTGTGTCTTTCCTCTAGCATTTATTTTCCTCCACTACCCATAGTCATCCAGTTCTAGAGCCACATTTATTTCACAGCACTACCTTTGCCCTGCACCCTCAGGTCACAAGAGCAGGTGAGTCGGCCCCTGGGATAACTGGCAATAAACTTACTAAACAGACATGACTATGATCTATATAATTGTAACCCACTAAATCCGAAGCAAACAGATCTTCCACTCAATTTTCCTTTAACCAGATTCTAAAAGTGCTCATAGATAATCCAATACCACTGAACCCGATGGCAAGTGTGATGGGGGAGTTAAACTGGAAAGAGACTACTGCCTCAACCTTTGTGGTTAAAATAATTTACTTTTGCAAATTTTGCAAAAACCTATGACCACGTGAGCCCTTTGTCCGGGGATTTGGAAGGTGGCCATGTGATGGAGGGGTCCTGAAGCTTAGGATTCCCCAGAATCACAGTATATCTGCCTCTAGGTCAGCTAAAAGAATCTGCAAAGGAGACTGAAGATGAGTTGTCAGAGGTATGGTAGAAAAACCAAGAAAGTTAGGTATATTACAAACCAAAAGAATAGAATTTTTCTGAAAAGGCATGAGAAAATATGACAAATTTCACTGACAGGTTGAATAAGATAAAAAGAAAAATAATCACTCAATTTGGCAACACGGTGGTCATTATTGACATTAACAAAGCCATTTAAGTGGAATAGTAAGGGTGAAAACAAGATTAGAGATATTTATGGAACATATGAAAAATGGAAAAAGCTGAAACAAATTCATTCAGCTAGTTTTAAGGCAAGACTTTCTTTTTATGTTTTGGAAACCTTTGATTATACTAGTATGGGAGTAACTGCTTGGTGCTCTCATCCACCATACTAAAATTATCTCTACATGTTTTGCCCCTTTTATAGTGAGAGTTCCTTATGATTCAGAACAAGGATTGCATGGAAGATACTGAGTAAATATCTGTTGAATGAATGAATGCATTTCGGACATGATTTAGTCTACCTCTTGTTCTCCAGGAATTTTTTATGTCCTCCCAAATTGAAGGAAAAAAGTTTGCTCTTTAAAAGGAGAAATAAATAGGATCTCACATCTTTGATTTTTCTAAGTGATATAAAAAAGAGAAAAGTAGATTAAAAAATTTGTTCTTATGAAACTCAATTTAGCTAGAAGCTATTGAGCGCTACTTTGTTGATCCAAAAATTCAAAATAAAAAAGATATTGTCCAGATGAAAAATGAAAACAGTTTAACATAATTTGAGAAATAGTAAGATAGATGTCCAATAATTCCATGTTGGAGCAGAGGAGAGGGTGGGGTATGAAGAAGACTCCCTGGAGAGGTGTAACCTGAGCTGAAGTTTTAAGAAAGTGGAATTTATCCATCCAAGTGAAGGAAATTTTGTTCCAAGGAAATTGTACATGTTTCAGGAACACAAGAAAGTTGGTAACATGAGAGGCAAAAGATGGCAGGATGAATCTGAAAAAGTTTCAGGAGCCACATTGTGAACTAGATTGCAAAGGATGCAAAGAAACTCGGAAATTAGCCTAAAAATGACAGGAAAACATTGAAAAAGTTAAACAAGTCAGAATTATATGAGAAGCAGAAGTTTGGCTTCCAAGTCTCTCTTGAAAATAAAAAATATTCTACTTACTCACTAGGGACCTTGCCTCATTTATCCTGTTCCCAAAAAATTAGATTCTTTGCTCCCTTTTAAGAAATAAGCCTGTCCAGGTAACCTCTGCTATTCACTGCCCCATAGTCCTGGAAAGTTATAGAAGTAAATCAGCTGCACTACAGTTGCAGTGTGTGTGCTGACTACCAGAGAGTGAAAACAAATAGCAGCCATGTGCTGGCCACACATTCCAGTGGGGATCCTGCCATCTGTCTTTGTGTTCACACAGTCACTCAAATTTCCAGTTCATACCAGCTCAATACCACTTCCAAGCAGAACCTTGAACAATTAGAACAGAGAGAAAGTTTATGAGCAGCATCAAGCTTTGCAAAGAGCTGACACACCCAAACAGAAGCAGCAATGTTAAGGCAACATTATAAGTCATAAATCATGATAATGATAATAATAATTTGCCAAGATAACAAGTGGAGTTGAACTGTGGTAGCAGAGCTGTGGTGTGGATAAAGCCCAGAGTCTGTCTATATTACAAAGCCAAACATGATGGATTTGGGGAGCCCATAAACTGTTTTTCTCATGGACACAAACCTGTTCTCAGTGGTCTTTGCATCATTAATTTATTTAATCCTTCCCTTACTGCTCTGAGGAAGGTATTTGATTATTAACCACTATTATGGTTGAATCTGGGTCCCCCAAAATAAATGCTGAAGTCCTAACCCCCATACTTGTGAATGTGAACTTATTTGGAAATAGAGAAATTGCAAATGTAATCAGGTTAAGGTTAGGACATTAGGGTGGACCTTAGTTCAACATAACTGGTGTCCTCATAAAAAGAGGGGGAAATTTAGACACATACACAGGGCAAATGCCATGTGAAGACAGAGGCAGAAATTGGAGTGATGCATCTACAGACAAGGAATGCCAATGATTGCCAGTCCTCACTAGAGTCTAGGAGGAATGCATGAAAGAGATTACCCCTCAAAGTGCTCAAAAAGAACCCATCTGTTGATACCTTGATTTTGGACTTCTAGCCTCCAGAATGGACACAATAAATTTCTGTTGTTTTAAACCACCCCAGTTCTGATACTTTATTATGGCAGTCCTAGTAAATCCATACATCCCTTGTAACAGATAAGGAAATAATATCTAGGGTGCCAAGTACCTTGCTTAGGGTGATGGATAATGAAGAACCAGGTTTGGAACTCTGCCTGACTATAGGGCCAAAGTGTCCCCTGGCTCACAATGTTGCCTTCTAATGAGGTCCTGTTTTTATGAAAAAAAGATATTCAGGTTCCCAGTATCCTCTTTTAAATACACGTGTGTTTTGTTTAATATTTTTTTTTACCACCTAAAATATCTAATATTGGTTGCAGTAATTTTGAAGACAATGGGAAAGAATGTTACATATATTCTGATATTCTTCATATGAGACTGAATATCAAGATTAAATATTGTCTTAGTACTTATTAACAATTATTAACAATTTTTAATACTTAAGTCTCTCCATCTTCTTAAAAAGAACATCCCTTAAGTTTGAATACATTTAGCTTAGTATAATCACACACAACTATGAAAATTATGCAATTGTATGGTATCAACTTCCAGTGAGAAACACTTAAAAATAACCATTAACCAGTGTGCTCTGGTCTAGTGTGTTCCCTGCAGTTCTACACTCTGTTTGGTATTTATTGGTCTAAGGGCATAAACTGGGCTTGGGGGAAAAACTCCTTTCCAAGCCTTGTCTTGAAATTTTCCCTAACGATGTTCCTCCCTCGAATGTGATTTGCAAAATGCTGGCTTCTGCTTTCCTAGCTGAGTCAGAAATGGCTTTTTTTGTGTGTATAATCTGACTGTTGTGTTTTTCTATATTCTTGGAGCTCTTCAGCACACTCCTTTCCTCTTGGAGGGGTAGGGATAGGGTGTGTTGAACTCCACTGCTGAAAAAAGTCTCCTTTGTAAGAATCTGAAATGAAATAATTTTCTCTCTGCCCAGCACCAGACTTCTGTGTTCCACCATTAAACCTCCTTCTGGAAACAATAGCTCATGTTGTGTTTGTGTAATTACTAAATGCTTACTATAGTTTGTGCTATAATTCTTCACCTCTCATCAGAGTTTCTAATAGCGTCATCATTACAAACCACAGTAAAAACTCAACAGTCAGGTCCCTCCATCCTGAAGATTCAGAGACTTAAAATTCTAACATTGAAGGGTGATGTTAAACCCTTTGTTTATTCTCACAGTCATTCCTTTTCTGTTAGGAAAAGAGGAGAGAAGGGCAGATGGGCTACTAAACCCATAACAATGATGTTTGAAATTTTTGTTGTTTCTATTTCACACAAATTGGAATTTAATGAAAACATTTAAACATAAAATGTACACAAATAGATGAACCTTGGGAAAACCTTTTCCGTGAGTAAAATGGAAA
The DNA here is from genome assembly GCF_002201575.2 of Neomonachus schauinslandi. Classification (NCBI taxonomy): domain Eukaryota; kingdom Metazoa; phylum Chordata; class Mammalia; order Carnivora; family Phocidae; genus Neomonachus; species Neomonachus schauinslandi. Next base: position 111,579,197 of record NC_058405.1, read on the forward strand.
ATATACTACAAAAAAAAAAAAAATAGAGTCTCAAGACCTTTGGTAGAAACTAAGAGCACAAAAGTCTTTACATAATTTAACTATACTTAGTCATAGTTTGCCACAACCACCAACACTCCTCAATATTATCCTTCTACTGAATCAAATGTTTTCTAGATTGCTGACATCATGGATCTTAGAAAGCTAGAGATTTTAAAATGCCAAACATATATCTGGTCATGTATTCTTTTTGAATATAAGACTTGCAAATGAGTGTGTGTGTGTTCTGTGTGTGTATATGCATGGGTGTACGTGAGTGTATGTATGTGGTGCTTGCTGTGAAGCTGCCAACTCTCATTCTTTCAGAATGAGGTGCTTCCATTTATTGTCTCAATTTCAATCTGCCTGGGGCCTAAAATAAAGAGAGTCACAATTGATTTCAGTTGGATATTTAGAAACTCATTCAGATTCTTTCTGAGTCAATTAGATGATCTTAAGTTGGCAGCTCAGTAAATTTCCTGCTGGGAACTAGATTGCAAGGGGAAAAAAAACAAATAAAGATATTATGTGCAATTGTCCATCAAGAATCAAGAGTCCTGGATAAGACCATAATTGAAGCGCCTGTTCTCATACTTGCTGGGGCCCATTTTGAGTACAAAGATGAGGAAAATATATTGATACTATGTTTATAAATGTATCTTTTATATACAAAGTGGGCATGGATAGTAATGGTTTTTATATAACAGTAGTCTTTACTTCATAAGGCATATGGTGAGATTGAAGTAAAAGGGCTTAGTACCCTTTCTTGCTGTTGCTCCACATTGAGGTGAATAAAAGGTCCTTTATAAAGTTTTGAAGATATTCAGAAGGACTATTAAATATAAGGTAACGTGTCATATGCCATACTTGATAACCAAACAAGAGAATGACTTCTAAACCATTTCATATGATTCTATCATCTTCCCAGCTATGGCTCTTGCTGTGGGAGTAATGCTGCCATACCTCTTATCCTTTATAAAACTATTGGTAAAAAAAACTTAGGATGATAATGTGAAAATCTTTGATTCAATAGATACCGAGAGATTTTCAGTTAGAATATTTTAGGTAAGGAAAAACTACATTTGGTTATCTAAACCAAGGTCAGCAAACTTTTCTGTAAAGGGCCAGAGATTTTTACATTTTGCAGTCTCTGCCTCAACTACTCAATGCTGCCATTACATTGTGAAAGCAGCTATGGATATGTAATCGAATGTGGTTTGCATTCTAATAAAACTTTATTTATGGACACTGAAATTTGAATTTCATATCATTTTCACATTATAAAATTAATTTTTAATTTGATTTAACAAAAATATAAAACCATTCTTAGCCCAGAGGTCATATAAAAACAGGCAGGATTTGACCCATGGCCCATAGTTTACCATCCACTGATCTAAAGAAATAACACTGATTTGCCTGGTGATGGGTATTAAAGAGGGCACAGACTGCATGGAGCCCTGGGTGTTATAGGCAAACAATGAATCATGGAACACCACATCAAAAACTAATGATGTAATGTATGGTGATTAACATAACATAATAAAAAATAAAAAAAAGAAATAACACTGATTTGGAAAATATTTCACTAAATATTAATACCCTATAGTGCCTAAAGTTTAAAATGTCATAGGAATAAAAGGTCATGGCAGTCAGAAAAGCAACACTGCTTTGCATGCCAGAAAGTGTTAAAAATTCCTTTCATTGCATTCCTCCAAATCACATAATTTATTGACCATCCCTTTGTCCATGACTGAAGGATCTAAGGAAGAAAATTAATACCTCAATTACTTGACAAGTTCAAGGTGAGATATGTTCAGACTAATGAAGTATTCTAATCAAGTAAACGTTGTCCCATTTATGTGTGAAATCACTATAAGGACTGCAAGGACATGTGGAGGTCTCTTGAACATGAAAACAAGTATTTCACCAGCCATAAAACTTCCATCTAGAAATCTGGCTATCAATGATTTTACTAACACACTTTATAAGAATACTCAAATTAATAACTAAGAAGGCTAAACCTAAAAATACATAAACCATAGCCTATGTAAGGGAACCCTTGTGTGCTATTGGTAGGAATGTAAACTGGTGCAGCCACTGTGGAAAACAGTATGGAGGTTACTCAAAAAGTTAAAAATAGAAATACCATATGATCCAGCAATTTCACTTCTGGGAATTTATCCAAAGAAAATGAAAACATTAATTTGGAAAAATAAATGACCCCCCTATCTTCACTGACGCATGATTTACAAAAGCCAAGATATGGAAGCAACCTAAGTGCTTGTTGATTGTTGAATGGATAAAGATGTGGTATATACATACATGATGAAATATTACTCAACCATAAGAAAGAATGAAATCTTGCCCTTTGTGACAACATGGGTGGATCTTGAGGGTATTATGCTAAGTGAAATAAGTCAGAAAGAGAAAGACAAATACTATATAATTTCACTTATATGTGGAATCTAAAATACAAATGAACAAACAAAATTCATGGTTATAAAGAACAGATTTGTGGTTGCCAAAGGGGACAGAGTTTGGGGATGTGAGCAAAACAGGTAAAGGGGATCAAAAGATGCAAATTTCCAGTTATAAAATAAATAAGACATAGGGATATAATGTACAGCATGGTGACTTCAGTCAATCATATTCTATTGCATACTCGAAAGTTGCTAAAAAGAGTAAATCTTAAAAGTTTCATCAAAAGAAAAAAATTTTATAAGTTTCTACGGTCACAGATGGTAACTGTACTTATTGCGGTGATCATTTCACAGTGTATACAAATATCAAATCATTATGTTATATACCTGGAACTAGTATGTTATACATCAATTATACCTTAATAAAAAAGAAAATTAAAAAAAGAATAGACTATATTCTATGTAAGTACATAAATATAACACATAAAAAATATATAAATATAATGTATAATATAAATAAATATATAAGTAGAATCTGTTTCAAATTTCTCTCCAAACAAGTAGTTAGTAGAGGCTTCTGATATTCATGGAAAAGAAAAGGTATTTTCATAATTGAATCTGATTTAAAATGCAAAAGACAAACAGTGACTTAAAAAAATCATGAGCTATGTCAGAAGAAGCATTTAAATATTGTACAAATTAGAGGGTTTTTGCTAGAAAACTTTAATGTGCAAAGTTGTCCCTGCTGTTAACTAACAAATCCAAAATGTGACATATTTTTCCATGTAAATGGGAGGAGACGATAGTGTCTCCTCTCACCCCTAAATTATATGGAAAGGGAGAGATAATTACTTTATTACAATCAGTGAATGGGGAGCAGATGGTCAGTGTCCATGTCATAGTAGGCTTTCCTAAGTCAAGATGCTATTTTAGCTGTGTCTGTCCTGGGTGTGAGGTGGTTAAATAGTTACATCCTAAGATGGTCTTGCCAGAAGGATATTTAGTGATGTTACACAGGAAATGTTCTAGAGGTTTGTAATGGGAGAGCTGTTTTCATCTCAGATCCCAGCAAGGAAAAGATGTTCTGAAGTAAACAGAGAATGAAAATCTTCCTCTCACCGCCAACATCACCATAGTCCCCGGATTGCTGTTCATGGCAGAGATTTCAGCAGGCAGACCATGACAGCAATTATAGTTAGAGAATTTAAAACAAACAGCAAACAAAATCTATGTTGTAAGACAAAGGAGAACCTAAAGAATATCCTCTGAATACCTTCAGTAGATTTTAAAAACATAAATTAAGGCCCTGGCAGAAACAAAAATGGCACACTCAAACTACAAAATTAAAGAGAATTTAAGAAAGTGGTTATTTATTATAGTGTGGGAAGAGCTTAGGAAAAGCAGCAAGGGAGATGAAATATCTGAGGGTTCACACCCATGCTTACAAACCTCAGACCAGAAGGAGAAGGGAAAGAATCAGTTACTAGAAACTTAGAGGGAAACTTCATGGTGTAGGCTTTATGCCAGGAGCTGTACACTCAACAGAGGAACGTGGCCAACCTATAATAACCTGGCAGGGAAGATGCTGGGGAATAAATACACTAACCTCACATCACCTCCTCTTTCCAACTTCCTGGAGCCCCCACTGGCTAAACCAAATTGTAAGCTAACAGGGAAGAAAGCTCTTTGCAGTAGTCCTTGCCTCCTGGGGCAAGGGCAGTGTGAAAAAAGACTAAGGGAGAGTGGGTCTGCAAGGGCAAATGGAAGATATCAGCACCTATGGTGTATAAAATGGAATGTGAAATGGTGCAGCCACTCTGGAAAACAGTATGGAAGTTCCTCAGAAAGTAACGAAAAATAGAACTACCTTATAATCCAGCGATTGTACTCCTAGGTATTTAACCAAAGGATAAAAATATATTGATTCTAATATTTATAGCAGTACTATCTACAATGACCAAATTATGGAAAGAGCCCAAATGTCTACTGACTGATGAATGGATAAAGAAGATGTGGTATACATACACAGTGAGATATTAATCAGCCATAAAAAAAGAATGAAATCTTGCCATTTGCAACGATGTGGATGGAGCTGGAGAGTACTATGCTAAGCGTAATAAGTCAGTCAGAGAAAGAAAAAGACCAAATAATTTCACTTATATATGGGATTGAAGAAACAAAACAGATGTATATAGCAGGAAAAAAAACAGAGGCAAACCAGGAGACAAACTCTTAACTAGAGGACAAACAGGGTTATTGGAGGGGAGGTGGTCCGAGATAGGTTAAATAGGTGATGGGTATTAAGGAGGGCACTTGTGATGAGTACTGGGTGTTGTATGTAAGTAATGAATCACTAAATTCTACACCTGAAACTAATATTGCACTGTATGTTAACTAACTGGAATTTAAATAAAAACTTGAAACTATGAAATGAATGATGAATGAACAAATGAATGAATGATTTCCCAAATGCCAAATGGAAATTTGTCTGGAAATTACATGGTAAAAAGAGGTCATATATGAGATCTTTGGATAAAGGTTGATTAAACACATATTCTGAAATGCAAGGACATACCATTAGGGTCATAGAGATTTTAGATTATAAAATGGAGATATACACAGATGAATTTAAAAAAGTTGTTTCCAAGACAGTGGAGATAGCATATTTATAAGCACAATTCTCCATGTCCTTAAAACTTGAAGACACATTAAAAGAACCAAATTAGAAGAAACAAACAAGTAAATCAGAAGAACAAATTAGAAGAAATCTCAAGACAAAATTTGAGATTCAGCTAAATTGATAGGAAAAATTCCTCTGAAAGGGAAGTAAAAAATTAAGAAGATTTTGATGTAGTGTCCCATGATTCATTATTTGTGTAGAACACCCAGTGAGTGCTCACTACATCAAAAACTAATGATGTACTGTATGGTGACTAACAACATAATAAAAAAAAATTAACAAGATTTTAAAAGTAGTGTCATAATAGATGAAGGACAAAAAATGTTTCAGGAGAAATGCAAAGTTTTGAAAGCAAAAGAGAAAAGGACAAGAAAGATGAAGACCAGTGCCTTTTAAGAAATATAACTGGTAGAATTAGAGAGACATCCAAAACTATCACTCTGTATTCTTATACTTAGCTATTATTTGAGTGTTTTTTTCCAAAAACGTGTTTTATTTTCATAATAAAAACCCAACAACACAACAAAAACAACTAATTGAACTCTAATTTTAATCCCCAAATTTCAGAGTACCTGCTCTTAGAATCTGTAGGCAATAAGGGAGTACATGGCAAAGCTCCTGGCACAAAGGAGGCCCTCAACAAGTGTTTGCTAAATTCACTGCAGGAACAAAAGTGGTCACAGGTGAAATAAATAACTCTTCAGGAAAATGAGTAGATAGGAAAGTGAGAGGAATAGTATAGTGGAACCCAGAGCTCTAACTCAGGATTGCATTGCCACAAAGAAATATAAAATTGTTTTCTAAGATACAGAATTTACTCATAATAGCCTATTTTTTTGGCCTGCATCATCTTGCCAGCAGTCAGAGAATAAGTAGTAGACTCCTCAGGGAGGCATGTTGCAATGCCACTGAAAGACATAGGGAAGAAAGAAAATCAGGCCTAAGAGGGACTGTCTATAGGGTTGGCCTTATTGGAAAATAATCAGGGGGCACAAATAACAGATGAATAACCCAAGTGTACTCCAGGCCCATGTCAGTATCTGAGGGGGTCATATTTAAGGACTGAGGGAGGCACTGGAGGTTCTTAGCAAGAAGCAGTGCTTGGAATTAGGTAACAGAGCCATGGTTGTGGGTGATCTTTCTCAGTAAAAATACATCATCAGTTGGCAGCTGATTGTTTTGGCAGAATCCCACACAAAATGCTTTGCAGGGTTTGAGCAGGGTCGGGGCTTGATAGTAGGGAAAGGCTATAGTTTAAATGATAGAACAAAGAAAAATTTATTTGGTCAAATATATGATGGCAGGACATACTTACTCTTTCTTACCCATAATACTTTTATGGGCTCCTAATTTTTTTTCATTTTATTTTAAAATTAGAAGAAATATGAACATAATAGTAATAAATATACACTAATGAATTTAGCCTGGATTATATTTGTCTTTATACCAATACAGTTGTAAAACAAATTGTTAATATATTTTTTCTCTTTTTAATGGAAGAAGGGACCATGTAGGCAAAAGTGCCTAGAATCCACCGAAGTCTAATGAGATTATGGACAGAAGACTAAAAGTTAGCAGCCTTGTGGGTTCCTGGGGCTTACCCAGGGAAACTGGATCCCAGTTTTGGTAGGGTTTAAGTCTCAACTGACTACGTTTTCAAACTCAGAACTGGATCCAGAGAGAGCAGCACACAATCCTTCACCCATTCAGGACTTAAGGAGGCTAGAACTGTTGGTCCAGATTCCTGATGGACTAGAGGTATCTAAGGGCAACAATTTAAATATATGGAGCAGACTGACCTTAAGACACAGGTCTGAGTAACCACCAACCACTGCATGACCTTATAAAACACATACTAATCTTCACAGATCTCCCTGCCCATTTGAACTAATTTGCAAAATCAAAGGGAATAATAAAATCTCAAATGTGATTTTTCCCACATCTCTGGTGTTCAAAAGTGAGAGCAGTTAATCCTCCAAGAACTCTCGGACAAAAAGTGAGGAGCTGATGAGGAAGTAACAATCAAGAAAGATTATAGGAGAGGACAATTTTCTTACTGAAAGATTTACATGTTGTTTTTTTTTTAACTTGCTCCCTGAACCTCTTCCCACCCATGAAAATACAAAAGGGAGTAAGTAAGCCAGTGTTAGCCTTATCAATCATAAAACCTATCAACAAGAAGCCTCCTGTATTCCACATCTGTGGGGAGAAAAGCATTCTGACTGTTCTGAGAACATGCTAAGGAGAAATTGAATCCTCCTTGCTGGAATCACTTTTCAGCTCAGTGTACACTCAAATTGCATGATGCTCCAAGTGGGAAATGAGGATGTCAAAGTCTCTCAAGACAAAGAAAGATCACATTACAACAGACACCTGCACCAAAGGCTAGAATGGATATTTCATGACCATTTCTAGGCACTCGGTAACACTTTGAATGAGAAATTAAGTACTCAAATTCAGTGGCTTAATGGCATGTGTCATTCATTCAAAAAGGAATCATCAATGGAACCAAAGAACACTGTTTCCTTAATGACACCCATGCCTCAAGGTATTGTAATTACATATAGCAAGGAGTATATTATTAGCAAGAAGGTTTCATATTTAACCTATGTTTGTATATGCTTTTGTTAGCTGAAAAAAATATAAAAATCAAAATAAGTTATTTTTTGTACTCTTCAAAAAATTCGTGACACAACAAAATATCCAAGCATTTTAACACTGAGAGTTTTATGGGGTCCCACCAAGAAACCAAGCCAGCTCTACATTTGTGAACTTTCAATTGTCTTTTTACCTGACAGCATCAGACTGCACAGAAATCCAGTTAAAATTCCCTTCAGCCGGTCAGTGTTAGAAAGTAAACGCTGTTTGATCTCCAGACAGCAGAATAACAATCCAGGTTGTCAGCATGGCAGCTGATCTGTCAATGATGCTTTTTCTCAATGAAAACTCTCTAGTGTAATGAAACTTTTTCTAGGGCAAAACAGAGTCATGAGTCATCCTACTAGAAACAATATCAAAGAGGATGGCAGAGGATGCCATTTACCAGGATCCCTTGTCACTCACAGTAAGCCTATATTTAGATAAGTTAAAGCTGAAATCTGAGCTGTGTTTGATGATGGATCCTTGGGCACAACTGGGCTGCATTTGCTTGAAATGAAAAATGGATAGCATCTTACCCACTGTAGGCAAAAAACAACTCAGCACCTAGAATTCCAAGTTATCAGACCCTATCCATCAAAACTTTTGATGAACCTAGTCTGGTAACTTCAAACCAAACAGCTTAATTTGGGGAGTTCTAAGATAAAACTGATCTGGGATGGCCTATCTTCTGACATTAAAAAATTCTGAGGCTAGAAGCCAGAGGAGAAGAAGAGTCTTACGAAGTCTCTAAAAATTGCATGTGGATCATTAATCACTACTTAATGATAAATGCATGTAAAATGTTTTGAAATTGTATTTGAAGAAAGTTATCATAACAGAGAATATATAATGGGATACTCTTTGAAGGAAGAAGTTAGAAATAAAAAGTAAATTTGCACAACTGAACATACTTAACTCTACTAAAACACACAACACTTAACTAACATTAGCTATGTCTGTATCATGAAAGAGACTAGGTTTAAAATTAAATGGGTAAGGGGGCGAGGTTCAAGATGGCAATCTAAGAAGATTCTGAACTCACCTTCTCCATGGATACACTAAATCTATACCTGCACATAGAGCATTCCTCCTGGATAAAACAAGGCTAACTGAACAGCTTCTGCACAATAAAGGATGGGGGACCACACAGAGAACAGCTAGGGAGACTGAGACACAGTAACCCCTAGAATCCTTCCCCCCAGCTGCAATCTGCAGTGGAGAGGAACAGTACTGAGGGACTGGGAGCAGATTCATCCACCCTGGGGTGCAGAACAAAAGCTGCAGTTTAAAATGGCATGAAAACTTAAAGGAACCAGCATTTGAATGTCTGCTAAACAGTGGGGGAACTATAAAATACTCTTTGGAGTTGGAGGAGTTGGCAAGCACCACTATTTATGCTTCCTCTCCATCTTGATAGCACGAACTGAGCAAGGTCAAGACACCCCAGTTGGCCTGGTCACAGCAGCTCCAGCTACTCTGGGGCACAGAAAAAAACAAACAAACAGACAAACACACACACACACACACACACGGTTTCAAAGAACTAGAAGATAAAGGAAAGAACCCTAGAGACCTGAGGTAATGCTCTCCAGAGTTGGAGGGGCTAGTGAAAGCCATTGTATATGCTCTTCCACCAATGTGATAGTGAAGATGGGAGCAGGGTATGGGCACCATGGCCAGGCAGCCACCTCAGGGAGCTCCAGGTCCCTACTATACACCAGATACAGCCATCCTCTCAAGGCAGACACCTTCACTGACCCCAGTTCCAGCTGTCCCACCAAGGCCCTCCAGCATGGCATGCACGCCAGGACTCCCCAGGACAATGCCCACTACAGCTCCAGCCATCTCACCAAAGCAACACAAGTATCCCAGGACACACCAGGCCTACACCTGCATCAGCTCCAGCCATCCCACTAGGGTGGCCATGGTGCAGAGCTCCCCAGAATACCCTGCCCATGCTTGCTACAGATCCGGTCAGCCAGACAAACCACCAGGCACAAGCAGTCTACACAGAAAATGTCCTATACAAGTCCATTCCTTTAATACTAGGAGAAGTAGCTGTTCTAATTCATAGACACATAGGAAGTAAATCAAAATGACAGAGGAATATGCTCCAAATGAAAACACAAGACATAACCAGAAAAAAGAACTAAACACAATGGAGATAAGTAATCTACCTGATAAAAAGTTCAAAGTAGTCGTCATAAAGATGCTCACTGGACTGGAGAAAGAGTAAATAAACTCAGTGAAAACTTCAACAAAGAGAAAGAGAAAGTTTTAAAAAAAAAATCTAATCAAAATTGAAGAATACAAAACTGAAATGAAAATACACTAGAGGGACCCAACAGCAGATTAGAGGATGCAGAAGAATGGATCAGTGACTTCAAAGAGAGGATATAACAAAGCACCTAAGCTGAAGAACAAAAAGAAAAAAGGATTTTAAAAATGAAAATAGGTTAAAGGATCTCTAGAACAATATCAAGCATACTAACATTTGCATTATAGAAGTTCCAGAAGAAGAGAGAGCCAAAGAGTCAGAAAAAATATTTAAAGAAATAACAGCTAAAAATCTCCCCAACTTGGGGAAGGAAACAGACATCCAGGTCCAGGAAGCACAGAAAACACCAATCAAGATGAACCTAAGGAGGTCCACACAAAGACACATAACTATTCAAATGTCAAAGATTAAATAAAAAGAAAGAATCTGAAAAGCAAGAGAGAGCAAAAAGTTACATACAAAGGAAACAACATAAGGACTTCAGATAATTCAGAATTTTCAGAAGAAACTTTGCAGGCCAGAAGAAAGTGGCATGGTATATTCAAAGTGCTGAAAAGAAAAAGCCTACAACCAAGAATATTCTACTCAGCAAGGTTAGCATTCAAAATTGAAGCAGAGATAAAGAGTTTCCCAGACAAAAGTTAAAGGACTTTATCACCACTATAAAAACAACCAAAAAAATATAACAAAAATAGCAGTATGTCCATACTGGTCAATAATGACTTTAAATGTAGATGGACTAAATGCTCCAATCAAAAGACATAAGTTGATTGATTGGATAAAAAACAAGACCCATCTATATACTGTCTACAAGAGACTCACTTCAGGCCTAGAAATACACATACAGAGGACTGAAAATGAAGGAATGAATAAAGATATTCTATTCAAATAGAAGTGGCGGGGGGGGAGGGGTGAAGGCCATGGTAGCAATACTTATATCACACAAAAAAGGATTACAAACCAAAACTGTAACAAGAGACAACGAAAGGCACTGCATAATGATAAGGGATCAATTCAACAAGAGGATATAATAATTATAAATATCTATGCACCTAACATAGGAGCACCTAAATACATAAGGCAAATATTAACAGACATAAAGGGAGAAAGTGATAGTAAGACAATAATAGTTGAGGACAGTAACACCCCACTTACATCAATAGATAGATCATGCTGAGAAAAAAAATCAATAAGGAAACAATAGCTTTGATTGGCACTTTAGACCAGATAAACTTAACAGATATATACAGAATGTTCCATCCAAATAGCAGAATATACATTCTTTTCAAATGCACAGAGAACAGTCTTTTCCTCCCTTCCTTCCTTCCTTTCCTTTCTTTCCTGTCTTTTTCTTTTTCTCTTTCTTTCTTTCCTTCCTTCCTTTCTAAAGATTTTTATTTATTTATTTGAGAGACAGAGTGAGAAAGATCACAGAGGGAGAGGGAGAAGCAGACTCGTCACTGAGCAGGGAGCCCGATGCAGGGCTTGATCTCAGGACCCTGAGATCATGGACCTGAGCCAAAGGCAGATGCTTAACCTCCTGAGCCACCCAGGTGCCCCAGGGAACATTCTCCAGGATAGATCACACGTGAAACCACAAACAAGTCTCAATACATTTAGAAAGATTGAAATAATATCAAGCATCTTTTCCTACCACAATGGTATAAGACTACAATTACAAGGAAGAAAAAAACTAGAAAAAAACCCAAAACACATGTAAATAACATGCTACTAAATAACAAATGAGTCTATGAGGAAATAAAAAAATAAATTAAAAAATACATAAAGACAAATGAAAATGAAAGCAAAACGGTCAAAAACCTTTGGGAAACCTCAAAAACAATTCTAAGAAGGAAGTTTGTAGTGATATAGACCTACCTCAAGAAACAAGAAAAATCTCAAATAAACAATCTACCTTACACCTAAAGGAACTAGAAAAAGAACAAAGCCCAAAGTTAGTACAAGAAAAAATAATAATAAAGATCAGAGTGGAAATAAACAAAATAGAGACTTAAAAAATAGAAAAGATCAATGAAACCAAGAGCTTATTCTTTGAAAAGAGAAACAAAACTGATAAACCTTCAGCCAGATTCATCAAAAAAAGATAAAATTCAAATAAAATCAGAAATGAAAGAGGAGAAATAACAACTGACACCACAGAAATAACAATTGATACCAATACAAAAGGATTAAAAAAGAATACTATGAAAAATTATATGCCAACAAACTGGACAACCTAGAAGAAATGGATAAATTTCCTAGAACATACAATCTTCCAAAACTGAATTAGGAAGAAATAGAAAATTTAACAGACCCATTACTAGTAACAAAATTGAATCAATAATCAAAAATGTCCTAAGAAACAAAAGCCTAGGACGATGGCCTCACAGGTGAATTCTACCAAACATTTAAAGAAGAGTTAACACCTATTCTCAAACTATTCCAAAAAACAGAGAAGGAAGTAAAGCTTCCAAACTCATTCTACAAGGCCGGTACTACCTTGCTACCAAGATCAGATAAAAACAGTACAAACAAAAGAAAACTACAGGGCAATGTCTCTGATGAAAAAAGATGCAAAAACCCTCAAAAGAATATGAGCAAACCAAATCCAACAATACATTAAAAAAATCATTCACCATGATCAAGTGGACTTATTCCAGGGATGGAAGCGTGGTTCAATATTCACAATCAATCATCACGTTACATTACAAATAAGAGAAAGGATAAAAATCATATGATCATTTCAAGAGATGCAGAAAAACCATTTGACAAAGTACAACACCCATTCATGATAAAAACGCTCAACAAACTAGTTTTAGAGGGAACATACCACAACATAATAAAGGCCATATGTGAAAAACCCACAGCTAACATCATACTCAATGCTGGAAGACTGAGAGCCTTTCCTCTAAGATCAGGAACAAAACAAGGATGTCCACTCTCACCGGTTTTATTTCATACAGTATTGGAAGTACCAGTAACAACAATCAGACCAGAAAAAGAAATAAAAGGCATCCAAATTGGTAAGGAAAAAGTAACATGTTCACTATTTGCAGATGACATAATACTATACACAGAAAACCCTCCAGACTCCACCAAAACCTACAAGAACGGATAAATGAATTCAGTAAAGTCACAGAATACAGAATCAATATACAAAAATTCATTGCATTTCTATATACTAATAATGAAGTAGCAGAAAGAGAAATTAAGAAAACAATCCCATTTACAATTGCACCAAAAAGAATAAAAGAACCAGGTATAAATTTAACTAAGGAGGTGAAAGACCGATATTCTGAAAACTATGAAGCATTGATGAAATACATTGAAAATGACACAAATGGAAAAATATTCCATGCTCATAGATTGGAAGAACCAATACTGTTAAAATGTGCATAGTACCTAAAGAAATCTACAGATTTAATGCAATCCCTATCAAAATACCAACAATACTTTTCACAGAACTAGAACAAATAATCCTAAAATCTGTATGGTACCACAAAAGACCCCAAACAGCTAAAGACATCTTGAGAACAAAACTGGGGATATCACAATCCCAGATTTCAAGATATACTACAAAACTGTAGTAATTAAAACAGTATAGTACTGGCACAAAAATAGAGACATAGATCAATAGAACTAAATAGAGTCTAGAAATAAACCCACATTTACATAGTCAAACTATGACGAAGGAGGCAAGAATATACAATGGGAAAACGACAGTCTTTTTAACAAATGGTATTGGGAAAACTGGACAGCTACATGCAAGAGAATGAAATTTGACCACTTATTTACACTATACATTAAAATAAACACTAAACATAAAATAAAAAGACCTAAAGGTAAGACCTGAAACCACAAAACTCCTAGAAGAAAACATATGTAGTAATTTCTCTGACATCAGCTATAGAAATACTTTTCTAGGTATGTCTCCTCAGGCAAGGGAAATAAAAGAAAATATAAACTATTGGGATTACACCAAAAGAAAAAGCTTTTGCACAGCAAAGGAAACCATCAACAAAAGAACAAGACAACCTACTAAATGGGAGAAGATACCTGCAAATGATACACCTGATAAGAGTTTAATATAAAACTATATAAAGAATTTACACAACTCAATACCATAAAACCACAAATAATCTGATTAAAATAGGCAGAGAACCTGAATAGACATTTTTCCAAAGACATGCAGGTAGCCAGCAGACACAGGAAAAGATGCTCAACACATCACACTAATCATCAGGGGAATGCAAATCAAAATCCAATGACATACCACCTCACACCAGTCAGAAAGGTTAGTATAAAAAAAGACAAGAAATAACATGAGTTGGTGAGGATGTGGAGGAAAAGGAACCCTCATGAACTTTTGGTGGAATTGGTGAAGCACTCTAGAAAACAGTATGGATATTCCTCAAAAAAATTAGAAATAGAAATACCATATGGTCCATTAATTCAACTACTTGGTATATAGTCAAAAACAATGAAAACATTAATTTAAAAAGATATATGTACCCTTATGTTTCTTGCAGTATTATTTACAATACCCAAGATATGAAAGCTTCCATCAACAGATGGATGGGTAAAGACGTGATACACGCTACACACACACACACACACCCCACACACGCAATGGAATATTACTCAGCCATTAATTAGAATGAACTCTTGCCATTTGTGACAACATGGATGGACCTAAAGTGTATTACGCTAAGTGAAATAAGACACACACAGGAAGACAAATACCATATGATTTCACTTATATGAGGAATCTAAAATGGAAAACAGAAACAGAAGCAGACTCATAAATACAGAGAACTTGTGGTTGCTAGAGGTGAGGGGGTTAGGGGAAATGGGTTAAGTCAGTAAAGGGGTTTAGGAAGTATAAATTTCCAGTTATAAAATAAGTAAGTCATGGGGATGGAAAGTACAGCATAGGAAATACAGTCAATAATATTGTATTAATGTTGTATAGTGACACATATTTTGTGTAATGTATAGAACTGTCTAATCACCTTGTTGTACACCAAAATTAATATAACATAGGGTGTCAATTATACTTCAACAATAAATGTTTTTAATGATAATTTTAAAAATTTAAATAATTGTAAGTCCTCTTTATGTTTAAAAGGAATTGAAAAGAAAATTTATACACTTGACTACAAATATATATATTTATTCCATAAAACAATATAGAACCAATTTATAAAACATATCAAATCAGAACATCTTTACCAAATGGGCAATGATCTGTGTCAATTTGTACATGTTTTTAATTAATCTAAATTATATGTAGATAAAAGATAAACTATTGAAAGCATAAATGGATGAATGGCATAAATATATATTTCACAAAAGTAGATATACAAATGACTGGTAGATTTTTAACAAATAAATAAATGTAAACTAAAATGAGAATACACAAATGTCATTTTTAAAATGTTAATTTATCAAAATTTCTAAAGAAATCATAATATCCAATAATGGTTACAATAAGACTGGTGGGAGTATAAGTTGAAACAACATTTCTAAAACTAACTTGATTATAGTTTTCAGAAGCCTGAAAAAAATCTTCAAATCATACAAATGGATCTTGGAACTTGTTGATAGGTCCAGTAAGGGAGCACAACTATTCCTATAACCCTGAAGGAAAAATGGTCATCTTCTTCAACTTTTAGGGAAGTGCCATTAAGATTGATGAGGGAATAAAGAAATAGCCAGCTCCTTGGACCAGCAAAATCCTGGAAATAATTTAGGAGATGGAAGCTACAAATAGATCATTTATACAACCCCTTTTTGAACTGTTGATTCTACTTCTCTGAATAAACTCCTAGGAAATAATCAGAATATACCCCCATATATTTATTTGCAAAGATGTTGGTTGCACTGTAATTTATAAGAGAAAAGAGAAAAACAAAATTGTCCCATAGAAGGGACAAGTGTCTGTTCATATTAATACACATTAAGGGTCTACTAATTTTTTTTTTTTACATAGGTTCCACAACTAGTGCAAAGCCCAATGTGGGGCTTGAACTAACAACCATGAGATCAAGATCTGAGCTGAGATCACGAGTTGGATGTCTGACTGAGCCACCCAGGTGTTCCTGCTAAAGTATATTTTTAAAGATATAACATTAAATAAAATCTGTTGATAAAAGTATATGATCTTACAACAGAACAATATATCTAGGCAAGAAAACTACAACGCTTCAGATATTGACCACTGAATTGTACAATTATGGGATTTCTAATTTTACAATGAATATATGTTTTAAACCAATCAGAAGAGTCTGTTACACTACCTTTTAGAAACTAAATACAGTACCAAATTTTATTAGATAAAAATGATTTAATGCCAATTTATCATAATAACCAAAGTTAAACTTCCTTTAAATGACATTGTAAAGGCCTTAAATTTTCAAAAAATCTTTGTTATAATTTTTTAAAAATGAATCTAAATTGCCTAGTTATGCTTCATTCAGCTTCCTCTTCTATAACATAGAAAGTTGTCAATAGAATAGCACCCTTCATGAATTCAATATCATATCAGCTCTTGATGTTACAAACAATCTGTGTACAGTGGGCAGATAAAGAACTAGCAAATGCTGTTTTCACTATTGGCTTCCTATGAATTTGTACGATCTAATTTACTGAGAAGAGTTTTGGACCACCTCTAAATAACAGCTGAGAGAAGGAACTGTGGTACTTCAATCCTTGTCTTTGACAGTATTTGTTTTTTGTGGGTTTTTTTACATTTTTTTTTAAATTTTGTTATGTTATGTTAATCACCATTAGTTTTTGATGTAGTGTTCCATGATTCATTGTTTGCGTATAACACCCAGTGCTCCATTCAGTACATGCCCTCTTTAATACCCATCACCAGGCTAACCCATCCCCCCCACCTCCCTCCCCTCTAGAACCCTCAGTTTGTTTCTCAGAATCCATAGTCTCTCATGCTTCATCTCCCCCTCTAATTCCGGCAGTATTTGTTTTTAATGGGAAAGCAAACAATAATAGAAAACCTTTCCCATCTGCTTTTATCAGCCAGAAAGTCGAATCAAAGTCATAGTATCCTCAGCAAATAGCACCTGACTTTACACAAATGCATCTTTCATTTATAGACACAACCTCCTAAAGTGTTCAGTCAACAGTAGAATGATAAATAGTCAGGGGTCAGGTTGCTTAGGAAGATTTTAGGTGATTTTGAGTAGGGCTCTCCTATATTCTCATTTTGGGGTTTTTTGTCTATTGAGTTGAATCTCCAGGTAGAGATTCTGAAACATCAATCCCATTTCTTGCAAACACAAACATGTTGAAGTAATATTCTTCTTTTCAAAGCTGCCTGTACCTTAGAGATCAATCTACTGTCTACCATTTTGAACTTGTCAAATATCTATCATACAAATAGCAAAAATGCAGGTCAATAGACCATTATACAGGGCCACATAAGTGTAATAATGAGAGTCACTAAGGTACATCAGTATGTAAAGTATCAACAAAGCTGCTAATTAAAAGTGACTTCGGGAATTGGATCAAGATGGCAAATAGAGCAAATGTGTTTGTCTCTAAGTCTCCACAAATGACAGAAAACACACCCATTTTCCTTAATTGTAAGTTCATTACAGCACTGAAAAAGCATAAGGTAGTTAATTTGGGCCAGAAATTTTAGGAAATCTGCACCACATGGAAAGCAGTTAAAATAAATATGCATGAAGAAAATTGCTACAGAAGGTAGAAGGAGCTTCAAGGTTGTTTCACACCCAGAGAGCTGAGCAACCATCAGGGTGATTTGGTGTGTAAACACATTTGAAGTAGTGTAGCAGATTAACCAATCTCTCTCTGCCCCCAACAAATAAACATGCACAGATACACACACACACACACACACACACAGCAACAACAGAGATCTTTGGAAGACTGCAGCATTGACTGCGTGCATGTGGACCCAAGAAGCAGTGAGGAATCCCCACTGTCATAGGGAGGAGAGAATCTCATTGTTGAGAAATGAGCGACTAGTATATACCACCAACAGTATGTCATACCATTGCTCTACAGTTAGACAGGCACTAGTAAACAGAACCACACATACACATAGGTAAATAAAGACTCTCTGATACAAGGATGACATCCAACCACAAGTCATTAAAGATTTCAAGCAAATCAACTTCATGAAATAAAAACACCAAATTAAGAATTACAAGAATTAACACCTGAAGAAACAAACTTAATAGAGCAAACAGAAGACCCCCACAAACTTTTTAAAATTGAGGAATAATTTATGTAGATACCTAGATCTTAAGAATCCAGTTCGATGAATTTTTATAACTGTATATACTTGTGTAACTAACACCCAAAAAAGATTTGAAACATTTATATCATTTCAGAAGTTCTCTTGCTCCTTTCAATTTCCCCATTGTAGGCAACAACTTTCTGATTTAAATTACCATAGAATAATTTCATCTGTTGTTGATGTAATATAAATGAAATCATTAAGTAAATTATCTTTCAACCAAATGCTTTTGACATTCACCTATATTGTGTACTTTTTTAGTCAAAAAATAGTATTCTGTTGTATAATTATAACGTATATTACTGATCCATTCTCTTGCTGTAGGACATTTGACTTGTTTCCAATTTGAGGCTATTGTGACTAAAGCTGCTATGAACATTCCTATAGAAGTATTTTTGGTTAAGAATGGAATTTCAAGGCCACAGGGTAGATAGAAGTTTAACCCTATTTTAAAAAATGCCAAACAGTTCTCAAAAATGTCTGTACCATTTTACACTCCAACCCACGATGCATTAGATATCTGTTTGCCCTACATCCTAACCAACATTTGGTATTGTCAATCATTTTTGTTTTAGCGGTTCTAGTGGGTGTGGGTATATATTTCACCTGGTACCTTGTTCAATAGTCAATTGTGTATATATGGACTCGTTTCTTGACTCTACCTACTTACATAGAAGTAGCCAATATTACACTGTATTTATGATTGTGGCTTTATAATAAGTATAATAAGTCTTAAAAACAGATAATGTAAAGTTTGCCATTTTATTCTTCTTTTCCAAGATTGCTTGGTGTAGTCTAGATTCTTTATGAGTCCATATAAATTTAGAAATAGGTAGTTTCCAAGGGGAAAATATCTATTGGGGTTTTGAATGAGCTTGCTTTGAATCTAAAGATCAATTTGAAGAAAATTGATATCTTAACAATATTGAGTTTTTGAAACCATAAACATGGTCTAGCTCTCCGTTTGCTTAGGTTTTCTTTACTTTCTCCCATTAATGTTTTATAATTTTCAGGGCAGAGGTCCTGCACCTTTCACTAAACTTATTACTATGTATTCAATGTTTTCTAACACTATAATAAATGTTGATTATTTTAACTTTCTATTTGTTCGTTGCTAGTATGCAGAAATAAAATAATTGTTTATATTGAACTGCAATACTGTGAACATGCTAAATTTAGTTATTAGTAACAGCTTTTGGTTGGTTCCTTTGGATTTTCTATGTAAACAATTATACCGTCTGCAAATAACACTTTTTTATTATTATGTATGTTAATCACCATACATTACATCATTAGTTTTTGATGTAGTGTTCCATGATTCATTGTTTGCATATGACACCCAGTGCTCCATGCAGTACGTGCCCTCTTTAATACTCATCACCAGGCTAACCCATCCCCACACCCCGCCCCCTCTAATGTCAAATGGAAGTAGTGAAAACATATATTTCTGCTTTGATCCCAATCTCAGGGGGCAAAGCTCGCTATTCCATTATTAAGAATGAAATTATCTGCAAGATTTTTTTAATAGCTGTTCTTTGTCAGATTTATGATGTTCCCTTATATTCCTCATTTGCTGACACCATGTTTTGAAGGACTGCTGAATTTGGTCAAAAATTTTTTTCATCTGTTGAGATAATGACATCCTTCTTCTGATTTATTCCAATAATGTGAATTAAATTTACTGAAAACTAAATTAATTAAAATAAAATCTAATTGAAATGAACATTTAAAAATGTTAAGTAAAACTTGTGTTTCTGAACTAATACTTTAGCATAATGTATTGTTGGATTCAATTTGCTAATATTTTGTTATGCATTTTTATATTTGTAATCATAAGAGATATTGGACTTAAATTTTCTTTTGTCATAGTTTTATCAGGTTCTGGTATCAGTGTAATGCTGGCATCATGAAAAAAGGAAGAAAGTGCTCATTTACTCTATTTTTTGAGAGTTTAAGTTTGGGGTTATATATTCATTAAATATTTGACAAAATTAACCAATAAGGGCTTTAGTCCTGGGGTTTTCTTTGTGGTAAGTTTTTGAATTACTAATTCAAGTTCTCTAATAGATTTTCAACTATTCATATTGTCTCTATTTCTTCTTGATTCAGTTGTAATAAACTGTAGAAACTGTAGTGATATTTCCTTTCTCCTTTTTTATTTCTCCAATAGATATTTTTTTCTCCTTTCTTCTTGATCAATCTTGCCACAGCTTTATTAATTCTATTACTGACTACAAAGAACAAGATTTGTTTGTCCATTTCTGTGTAATTTCTTCTCTTATTTTTGATACTTCATTTGTTCTACTTACTTTGGGTTTCTTTTTTTTTTAGTGTTGTAAGGTTGAATTTTAGTGTTAATTTTATACCTTGCTTCTTTTAGAATATATACATTTGAATCTATAAATATTTCTCTAAGTAATGGTTTAACCATAGCAGCATCCCACAAGTTTTTATGTGTTGTGTTTTTATTATAATTCAGTTTGAAATATTTTCTATCTTCCTTTATAGTTTCTTCTTTAATCCATGGATTATTTGACTGTACATTTTCTAAATTGAAAATATTTGGCATTTGCAGCTAATTCACCATTACTGATGTCTAACTTAAGTTCATACTGGTCAAAGAATAGCTACATATGATTTTACTCCTTTGATATGTATTAAAACTTGTTTTCTTACTAAGCATATGTTCTATCTTAGTGAATGTTGCGTTTGCAATTATAAAGAATGGGTAATCTGAAATTGTTGGCTATGATGCTCTATAAGTATTAATCAAGTTGGTTGAAATGGTTTATAATATATAAACTTATTTTTAATTTTTTTTTACTCCTCCTTCTAGCAATTACTAATATGTTAAAATCTCTAATTATATTTGTGGATTTGTTCTATTTGTCCTTTTACTTTTATCAAGTTTTGTGACCTGAATGTAGGAGGGAAGATACTGCTCCTGTTTCTCCTTTACACTAACACTCTACTCACTACTCACAAAATATTTCAATTCCGATACCTCTGGTCTCCAAATGTGTATGTGGGGGTTCCCCACACCAAGTAATTCTCACACAATGGCTAGGTGTCCACCAATTTAATCCAGTGCTGACACTATTTACCTGGAGATAGTGTCAGACGCCACAGGCTGAGTCAGTTCCACACGACCGCTCCTTTTTGGCTTCAGATGCCCATCACAAATCCAGCTTTTTACCTGTGTTTCTGAATGACAAGCTATAAATCAGAGGTTCCCATAGCCCTTATTGTATTAATTTGCTAGAGTGGCTCAGAGAAGTCAGGAAAACATTTTACTTACTAGGTTACCCATTTATTATAAAAGAATATAACTTAGTGGCGGCCAGGTAGAAGAAATGTATATGGCAAAGTATATGGGAATCAGCACAGAGATTCCAGGCCCTCTCTAGATGCACCACTCTCAGCACCTCCATGTGTTCAACCAACCTGGAAGCTCTCCAAACCCCATTGTTGTGTGTTTTTTATGAGGGCTTTAATGAATAGACACAATTGATTAAATCATTAGCCATTGGCGATTGATTTAACCTTCAACCCCTCCCCCTTTCCCAGAGATTGAGGGGTGGGACTGAATGTTCCAACCCTCTTATCATGGTTGGCTCCTGTGGTTGGCTCCTGAGCTCCCATCCTTAGGGGCTTTCCCAAAGTCACCTCATTGGCATAAACTCAAGTGTGATTAAAGCAATTTATTATGAATAACAAGATACTTCTTTTACCTTTATGGCTTTGGAGCTATTTTAGGACAAAAGGCCAAATATTTTAACACACGACACTCCTATTGCTTTTATCACTTAGGAAATTATAAGTATTTTAGGAGATCTGTGGCAGAAATGGCAAAGAAGACCACATATTTCTTATTATAGTCACAATATCAAAATTTTTAAGTTCTGCTATTAGGTATATACACATTTAGGATTACTATGTCTTCTTGATAAATTGATTCTATTATAAAATTTTTATCTTTATTTCTGTTAAGACACGTGTTTTTTTTTTTTTTTTTGTCTGAGCTTTCTTACTCTTGGTGTACTTTACAAATACTTTTACTTTCACTGTGAAGGTATCTTTCTATGTAAAGTGTTTTTCTTATAGGCAGCATAGAGTAGATCTTGCCTTAAAAAGTCTGATAGTATTTGTCTTATTTACATGGTGTTTAATTCCTATATATTTAACATAATTATCGATCATTATGTGCCTTTTACCATTTATTTTATATTTGTATCATCTGATCTTTCTTCCATTGTGTTTCTTTTCTTCCTTTTTGGTGAATCAGCATTTTTTAAAACATTTTTATCTCCTTTATTGAATTTTAAGCCACACTTCTTTGTGTTACTTTTTCAATGTTGCTTTAATGCTTATAATAGATACATTATCTTTTCACATTCTGCCTTGAAATAAGATACCTAAAGAAATGTAAAAACATTATAGTATTATAATAAGATTTATTCCTTCTCACTTTGAGTTCTGTCATAGATTTTACTTTTACATGTGCTATATATTTTAAAATATGTTAAATTAAAATATGCAAAAATGAAAAATAGCAAAAATATATTTTTTATTAAGCTACATATTTACCATTTCCATGTTTTTCATTCATTTCCACATATATGGACTTCCATTCTCACATCATTTCCTTATAGCTAGAACAACTTTTTTTACAATTTCTTATAGAAAATATCTGTGTAAAGACTTCTTTCAGCTTTTGTCTGTTTGAAAAATCTATTTATCCCATCTTCATTTTTGAAGGATATTTTTGCTGAATGTAGAATTTTCTGCTGACAGTTATTTTTTTAAAAACTTTAAAAATGTTATTTCATTTTATTTTGGTCTCCATTGTTTGTGATAAGAAACCAGCTGTCATTGGTATCATTTCTCCACTGTATATATATTTTTTCTTCTCTAATTGCTCTTTAAATTTCGCTTTCATGTTTGGTTTTCAGCAGTTTGACTATAGTGAGACTACATATGGTTTTCTCTGTTTTTATTATGCTTGGGATTTATTAAACTTCTCAGATCTGCAAGTTGATCTTTTATTAATTATGGAAAATTCTTTTATTAATCTTCCCTTCTGGAACTCTAAATACTTATTTCTGGGACTCCAAATACAGGTGGCTAGATGTTCTTTTCCTTTTTTTTTTTTTTAAGTTTTTAATATTTATTTGGAAATTTTCTAGTGACCTATCTTTAAATTCACTCCTGTTAATCCTATCAGTGTATGCTTCATTTCTGGTAAGTGTGTATGTATATTTCAATTTTATACCTTTATTCCCTAGTGAAATTGCCCATCTCTTCTCATATGATGTCCAAATTTTTTACTGGACCCCAACATCTATACCCATACCTTAATGTTTCTGTTTGATCATTACAATAGCTGGTCTATCTCTGGGGATGCCGCTATTGACTGCTTCTTCTCTTTCATGGGTCACATGTTTCTGCTTCCTTATCCATCTTGTAACTTTTGATTTATATAAGCCATTTTATGATAAAAATAAAGCAGTGTGAAAATTAAAGAAATAAGATTTACTCACAGTATAAAGCATGCCCCTACTTCTGCCAGGCATTATTGATAAGCTTGATTGATGTACTGTTTGTACTTTATTGCTTAAGTGTAAACTTTCCAAACCAGGAGAGGTCTCTTTTTATATTTGTGATATCTCTTTCCACTCTACTGCTAATCTCCCAGTTTTCAGCGTTTGGTGAAGATGTGAATTACTTTGGAGAGATTTGTCTCAACTCTGTTATTTTATACCCATCCTTCAAGGGGCTACTGCCTTGCACTTGGTAAAGCTTCCATATGCCTCAAATATGTCCTGGGCCCAGCCTTCAGTGTATGATCTACGCACTTATTGAAGGTTCATAGAAAAAAGAGTTAGTAGAACAGTACAGATTCATCTATGGCTGTGGATAATTATTATCCATTATTCAAGCCCACACATGACTAATAATAGTTAATTAAAAGTTTAGCCAGTTTCTCCTTATACCCATCTATCATAGCATTCTTCTCTCCCACAGCTTCAGTAGGGATGAAAGAAACCATGCTTCTCTACTCTACCAAGAAGTATTCACTGCTTTGTGGAATTTCATTTATTTATTTTTCTTTGCACTTTCACTCCATCATGGTTAAAACAAAACCAAACAAAAAAACTATGATTCTATAGATTTTCTGGTTTGCTTTAGTTGCTAGGGTGGGAGCAATGATCTCTTCCTAATTGTAAAATCCAAAGAATACTAGTTATAGAATACTAATGCTACTTTTAAAAAGTAACCAATTTTATACCCTGGAAATGAAAAATGTGATTGCCAAAATAAAAATAAACCCCTCCATAGATGACATCTGCAGAATGACAGAAAAGCCACAACTGAAGAATAAACATACTAAGTGGGAGGATTTCACTGTGCTATACTTCCAAAATAGTGCACAAATATAGAATAATATAGAAATTATGGCAGAAAAGTTCAGAGAAATGAAGTATAAATTCAGAAGTTTATTAATTACTGAAAATAATTAAATTATAGAAAAGGGTGGAAGAAACAGAGAGAATAGAAGAAAGAAAAGTCAATTAAGTGATATAGAAAAATTCCCTGAACTGAAAAAAGACATACATCTTCAATCAATCTGAAAGGATCTATCAAGTATAGAGTAGGACCTTGGATAAAGACAAACATGCTAAAATGCTCTAGATATGATATTAAATTAACTCTTAACAACTGAAGCAATAAAAATCAAGTAACATCAGACTTCTCATTGCCAGTCCTGCAAATAAAGACAAGGGAGTAATATCAAAGTCCTAAGAGAAAACAATTTTGAATTTTGAATTGTATAACCAAACTTTAAAGGATATATATGTTTGCTTATTTTATGTATTTACATATTTATTTTAGTTTACCAAAATCTATTGTCTATTCATTTGATACTAATTCTCCAAAATTCCTCTTGAATATCACTCTTTCCCCATAATTAAACAATTTGGTTTGGTGAAACAGATTCTAATCTCTAGATCAGGTATGGGTACATTTTTTATCTTTAGGCAATTAAATACATCATATACCCTTACCCATAGTGATACCTCAGAAGTAGACTCATGGCAGAACTCAAATCAATTATAGTAAGGACAAGGATTTTTGTTTTAACTTTGGAAAGAGCAAACATTTCTTCTCTACTGATCTTAAATTAAGGGAAAATTAGACCAGAAGCAAAGAGCACTCATCTTGCCACTATGTAAAGTCTAGAAATTAAGTTAACACAGAGGGAAGCAGAACCAAGGGATGTAGAAAGTTTGATAGCTAACCCCACTGGAGTCATTGTATCAAGTAGTGCCTAAAGCTAGATATTCCTGGGTTTTGTATATAAAAGAGCCAATAAATTCTTCCTTTGGTTTAAGCTGGTTTGAATTAGATATTCTGTTATATGCCAGTGCAAGATCCTAACTGATCCAAAACCAAATAAGTATTAAAAGAGGGAAAGCAATATGTATAAAGAGGTATAATAATATACTGTACTTTGTATTGTCTCTCTTCCAGATTTTTCCATCATTTTTTTAGGATCAAAGCCATTTACCTAAATAATTTCTCCAGTTTCTCCTCACTATGTGTGGCCAATTAGGAGCACAATAGAGAAGAAACTAGGATAATTACCTTTTTCTTGTCCCACACATTAGCTAACTCCTTCAAGATGTTCCAAAGATGACTAAAATCACATGCAATCATTCCATTATTTATTGAGCTCTGACACTCAGCAAATGTAAACCAGCAGAAGTTATACATTTCACATTTTTAGACCACAATGTAATATCTATAGAAACAAATAATAAAAATGTAAGTTAAAAATATTCTTGGGAACTTTTATACTATAACAAGCACATGTAAAAAGTGGACCAAAAAGAACTGTTTTGTTGGCGGGAGGGGAGGAACAAGATGAGTTTAACAAAGGAAATATGCTTCTGACGATGCTTTGGTTGTATACAATAGGATCTGACATGTCCTAGTCTCAAAGAAATAAAGGAAATATTTCACAGAGTGTATCTTCAAATAACTTTACTCTAAAAAGGAAAATTAACTTATTCCTTAAGAAATAGATGATATAAAAAATTGCTGAATTTTATGACACTAAGTGTTTGTTAGAGCAGTCATTCACAAACTTCAACTTCATCAACATCACCAGGAGGGCTTGCTAAAGTACAGATTACAGGGTTGCACCCACAGAGTTTCTGATTCAGTAGATCTGGGGTGGGGCCACAGAATTGCATTTCAAATATGTTTCCAGATAAGGCTGATGTTGCTAGTCTCAAAACACCATTTTACAAGCCACTGTGTTTGAGGAGGTTAAGGACAATGTGAACTAAAAAGGTAATTATGATTTAAAAAAAAAATGAGCATTAAAAACAA
Organism: Neomonachus schauinslandi; assembly: GCF_002201575.2. Lineage (NCBI taxonomy): Eukaryota > Metazoa > Chordata > Mammalia > Carnivora > Phocidae > Neomonachus > Neomonachus schauinslandi. The sequence continues at coordinate 111,605,917 of NC_058405.1, forward strand.
GAGAAAATTCTTGCTCTTAGGGAACCTATTTCCTAGCAGTAGGAGATGAGGAAGAGACATATAAACTAATCAAACATAATATCTGATAATAATAAGTGCCTGTGGACATAAAAAGATGTGTATAGAAAATGACTAAGATGGGACAGAAAGAGTAGATATTGCAGACAAGGACTGTCTTTCTGGGGTGATATGTGAGCTGAGAGGTGAAGGATGAGAAGGGGTTGCCCTTTCAGAGATCTCAGGAAGAATGGCACAAACAGAGAAAGCAGCAAGTCAAAGGCTTTAAGATGACAAAATATTTGATGCATTCAAATAAGGAAATGCAAATAGCAAACAAGGAAAGTGTTTTAAAAAATAATAATGAGGTTTAAATAGTAGGTAGGAATCATACCATGTAGGCTTGTAGAAAATGAGCATGGAAAAAATTTCATTTTATTCTACAGAATGGAGAGGCTTTGGAAGGTTTGAACTGTCAGAATAACCTATTGTGAATTTTAGGAAGATCAACTGTTATTTGGAGAATAGACTGTGGGGGGAGAGGGGAGAAATGGCAAAAAAAAAAAAAAAAAAAAAAGAGACAGAGAGGAATAAATGTCACAAGAATATTGCAGGATTCCAGGTAAGACATGCTTATGGCTTTATCTAGATGAAAACAGTAGATACACATAAAGGTAGAAATAGTAGACTACTAATTCTTCAAATTGGCTGTATCAGAATCAACTTCATCTTGGACATAAAGAATCATATACTCTAAGCTGTGTCCCCAAGTGATTCAAGGAGCAGCCAGATTTAGGGTGTACTTTATTATACGGATTACTGTAATAGATAGACTGCATGAAACCAACCTAAGTTTCTAAGTAGGGAATGTCCTAATGAAAGCAGAATTTAAAGATGATTAATCTGGTGTTGTACAAGAAAGACTGAAGACAAACATCCTGCCTATGAAAAGAGCAGCCAACAGGTTATCACAGTAATTAAGTCATAAGCATTTGGACTACACTAAATAAATATGATAACCACTAGCTATGTGTGTATTTAATTTTAAATTAAATTAAATTAAAAATTCCCCAATTACACTAGCCACATTTCAAGTGCTTAATAGACACACGTGGCTATTGTCTAGTGCACTGGACAGTGCAGATATAAAACATTTCCACCATCACAGAAAGTGTTTTGGACAGCAGTGTCCTGGATTATGATGTTGGTAGGGGGTACAGAATCTAAGGGGCACAACTGTGCAGATAGTGGGGTGAAAATGAGAATTAATAGGGCACAGTGGTAAGTGAAGCAGCATTACTGTATAATCATGTGGATTTTGATTGAAAAATTAAAAATCTGTATAAAAATACATTCAAGTCAAGGGCACTGTAAAATCAGTACTTGCTGTGTTACACAATTCACAATATTTTTTTCAATATAGGAAAATACCATAACTGATAAGATAAATATTATGATAGCAAGTTTTTTTTCTCCCTCCTCTCCTTTTCTGTGGGTAATTACCAATGTCTGTAATTGACAACAGTTGATCAAATCAAAATAGGAAAACTAATAATGAGCCAGATTCTCCCACCACATTCCACCCGTTGAAGTCAGTGAAAGCTCTGTGCACATAGGGAGACACATGGCGAGCTAATCTGGCCCAGTATTTACACAGCACTTTCAATTTGAGGATCTTAAAATGTTGAACAAATATGCACTTTTATAGGCCATCCCAGGAGATAGAACCATCATTTGTACATCTGACTATATTGGGTTTTAAAAGTTTGAGCTAAAGACTTTATGCTACCTAAAATAGTGGTATTTAAAAAGTGTGTTTCCTTCTTTCCATATATGTATGTGTCAGAATTCACAAGATCTGAACCTTCTGTTTTAAATTAAGTTTGGATAAACTTCATGGCTTCACTCAGCTTAGCCTTTCAAATACCATCTTCTTCCTGCTACCCATCTGACTTTAGGTAAGAAAGTCAATCACTCACTCGTATTAACCCAAATTAAGTAACTTCACTCACTTAGGAACATATTCATGCACCATGCATCAGAGTTGTATGATTTCTTCATGATTTTAAATTTCTTGGAATTTTTCAGATGCACAGTGTACAAATGTGTTAATTGAATCTTGTTCTCAATTAACCACAAGTGGATTATCCAATTGATAGGCCATTCAGACATCCTGGGCCTCTTCTCTACCCCTTACTAGTAATTTGCAGACAGCTGTCTCCATCACTCTGCAGCTGGCCCTTGTGCCATTAATAGCAAGACAGGCTGGGGAGGGAGGAATGGAGAGAGCTGTTTGGCATTAGGTCACTTGGTTAATTAGAGAAAGAGATAATGCTGCCAATTTGTCCGCTAATTCAACAAATATGTATTCAAGGCCTGTAATACACATGGGGAACATCAAGATACAGTTGTAGGCAGAGTCTCTGTCCTAGAGAAATAAAAGATAAAGAAAAAAATAAGATTTTTCCTAGTTATTACAGGTCTACTTCTGCACATAGACATTGGATAGGCCTCTCCAACTCCTCTCCACCATTGTTCCATCCAGGTCTCAGAAGTTTTCACACCCCCAAATTACCTGTGATGACAAAATTTAAGGCAACTTCGATGGTACATGAGGCCTGTGGCAACCTGGAGCTTCAGTTAAATACTACAGGCACATGAGAATGTCACAATTTTGGCTTTTTAGGTCCCTGGAAAGCACTGACGTAAACAGAGTAGTAAAGATTAATTACATGATTTTGTTGATGCCAAAATTCAGTTCTAATCATAGGGTGAAGGTGTTTTGAGGTGTTTCTGTAAGGGGCAGAATTGTAGAGCATCAAGAATATTGCTCTGAGAGTTATGGAGACCTGAATTCCAGTCTTAGATTTGCTTCTAATCATGTAAGCTTTCTGACCTCATCTACATAGTGAGGATAGTAAGTGTCTACATCATGGAACTGATGTGGAGGTTGGTTGCTTTAAGCCATGCCAAGTTCTTAGAAGAGTGCCTACTTTGGGTCAATCACTCAATATGTGTTAGCTATGATCACTTATTATTAACTAACTATGGGCAAATTATTTACTCAAATTGGACCTCAGATCTTTCACATTATGAGGAGGAGTGGGATATGTTTTTTTGAATTTTAGATTTTCTTGAAAGCTCCTCAGAAACTACTTTAGAGAAGGAAAAAGGGACAATGAAGGGGTGGAATGGAATGGGTACAACAACCCCCAACTTTCTTTAATTTAAACCATAATAGCTCTGCTTTTGTACACTTTATATATTTGAAGCCAATTTTATTTAGTTGAAATATAAATTTAGGGAGAGAAATAATCAGGTTGATTTTTTTTAAGTCTGAAAAACACTGGGCCAGACATTCCCAAAGTCTGAGCTTTAAAGTCATTCGATTTTTCAACACATGCATTAATTCACTTGTACCAGATACAAGGTGTTAATATAAAAATAAACTTTATATGACCAAAAGGACGAAATTATGCCTTCTCTTCCCCAAACACAGACACAGAAGAGCCTTTAGATACTCATCTAATTAAATCTCTTACAGAAATTCCAGAATTTTTATTTGGTCTATTTCTTCTTCTTTCTTCTTTGTTCCTAGTGGCTTGGATATTAACATACATTTGGTTTAGCAAAAGTCTAATTTCTTATTCCCAAACTGAGAGAACGTAATATATAAAGACAGGTAAAATGGAGAAGATGGGATTAAGTAACAAAGATTGTTTCACATGAAAATATAAAATAATAATTCCATTCTGAGAGAAGACCCTTGTCAATTATAGAAAATGTCAGGAAGGTATTTCTTCCTCCTTACAAATTGTACTGTCTTAGGGAATCAATATATGCCTTGGAGAAGTGTGCCCATGTGTCTATATCAATATTTACCTACTGGCCAATCAGAATAATAAAAAGTTAAGTTTATAATTCATGACCTGACTTGAGTGAATCACTCAAACTTTGCTAAATATACTTTCAGAAAGCCGGGGGTGGAGTGGAGTGGGGGTGAAGGAACCTGCTTGGTAGTCTTTAGTTTAAAATTACCAAAAGATAAAATGGTAAATGTGTGAATTTAAAAGACCCCCATCTCCTTGAACCTCCTTACATCTAGAAATGAGGTCTATATTTCCTTCTCTTGGCTTCTGGGAAGGCCATGTGATTTATATGACCAATAGGATATGGCAACAGTCATATCAGTGTCTGAGTACCCTGAGACTGCCATACTGTACAGAAGTCTAAGGAAGCCACATGGCAGGTCCTGGAAAATGAAATGCATGTGAAGAGAGAGAATAAGGAGTAAGAGAGGCACCAGACATGTGAATGAAGAAGCCAACTTCAAAGTGAATCCTAAATGGTTAAGTGATGAACCTCCCAGTTGAGTCCTTTCTAAATTCCTCACCCACAAAATTGTGAATAAAAGTTATTTTAAGCCGTCCTGTTTGGAAATTGTTATGTTGTAACAAATAACCTCTTACTATTTCTAGATAGTAGAGATTTGAAGGAGGGAATTTCAGAGAGGTATGAATGTGAAGAATAAGGAACAAGGTTAGAAACTGGGTATATCCATTGAGAATTTCTTGGTTCCCTTTCCTATGAAATATGGGGGGGCGGAGTATTTAACATACACATATCAATTTTCTCTTCTAAGTGGGAATTCCTTTGGTTATACCAACTTTTAGTAATCTCTGATAAACTAAGCACATGCTACCTGGATTAAAGTACTATGAAAGATAAAAGGACAGGGTCAATAGAAAAGAGGTATCAGCCCTACATTTGCTCCTTTGCTGAGGCTAATTCTTAGGATCCAGTCTTCCACAGAGGGAATTATGCCCAGAGAGTCACCAGCCTGCTGGTCTACCCCACAACTGAAACAGTGTGCAGAAGTACACAGATGCTGAGGAAGAGCTCCCTCTGGGACAAATTAGCCATGCAAATACAGTAGGTCTCTCTGTTTTCAAATATACTGAAAAGAAGTAGCCCATAAGGAAAGAGAGACATTTAGATTGAAGATTTTGTTTTGTTGTTAAGCACACACTTTAATCCCTAGGAAACCCAAAGACTTTCACATGAGTGTACTCAATACAATAAACCTTTGGATCAGAAAACACAAGTAGCTCTTTGCCCTTGGCCTTCCTGTGTATTTGACATACTCCTCCCAGCAGCAAAATGAGTCCCACAGTTATCATGTGGCTTCCACTTCAGTGCTTCTACACTTTACCTTTAGCTACTATATCATCTCTTCTTCCAACTCTCAACAAACTGCTCTGATGGTCCTCTAATCTTTTAAAGTCTCTCAGGCAAGGAACTTAATTTTCTTATGCATTCTTTCATTGAGTCACTTAAATATTTATCAAGTTTTATTAAGCTCTACAATGCTAAAGCTGCAAATATGAACAAAGCATACATTTCTTTTCCAAAATATCTTGGTATATAGAGGTGGTGAGAAAAGTACACCAGTAGTTCAAATAAAAGGCATAAAGAGGGGCGCCTGGGTGGCTCAGTTGGTTAAGCGACTGCCTTCGGCTCAGGTCATGATCCTGGAGTCCCGGGATCGAGTCCCGCGTCGGGCTCCCTGCTCGGCAGGGAGTCTGCTTCTCCCTCTGACCCTCCCCCCTCTCATGTGCTCTCTCTCTCATTCTCTCTCTCAAATAAATAAATAAAATCTTTAAAAAAAAAAAAAAGGCATAAAGAGATTAGTATCAAAAGACAAAATCTTTTTAATAAAAGGACAGTTTCCTTCAAAAAAGGATAAAACTAACATTTCTTGATTATCTCCATGGATCATGTTTTAAATATATTATCTCATTTATACTCTTCCACCACCTTAAAACAGAACTATTCTTTATTTTACATATGAAAAAACTTAGATTCAAAAATGTTAAGTAACTGAAGGCCGTAAGTATTTAAAGACCTATAACTATTCTTTGACATAAAAATCCTATATTCTTTCCATTAGCTATCAAGCTGCCATAATGTTATAATTTTCAAACCGAAAACATTTTCTGTAAAACCATCTCATTTGACTTTCTCAAGAACACTGTGAAGAAGGATGATCCTCACATTTCACTTTACACCAAGGAAAGCAAAGCCTGGAGAGGTCACTTGACTTCTAGTCAGTGAGCAAAATTCAAATCCTATTCTGACCTCAGAACTCCAATATGGCTTTTCTTTCCCACTCTCCTGTGCTGTCTTCATCAGATTGGGTAATTATAAAAATTTCATGACAAAGGATGCACTTGATACTGAGCTTTGAAGAATGATAAGATTTGGACTGGTGGCCACTGAGGTGCAAGGAGGCGCTATAGGTGGAGGATTTACATGTGGAAAAAACAATGAGCTAGTATTAAGAACAAGGTAGCTTAGTTACAGTCCAAGATAATTCACTGCATATAATCTATTACAACCAGATCAAAAAACACATTACAGCGTGTGCAATATGCCCACATACTGAAGTGGTTGCAAGATATGGAATATTTTCTTTAGAACAATGTCTATCATATACATAACTCAAATATTCCCAGAGAACATAACCTGGGAATTCAGATGGAGTTATATTTTCTATAACATCTAAATTTGCTGATTCTTCTCTCTACAAGTTGAACCCCTTACTTCAAAGTTTTCCCGTCAAATATTTCTGGGAACACAAGAGTTGCTCGACACATGCTTACAGCAATAATGTTTATGCTGAGCATTGTTTCTGCTCTGTCTGGTTTCAGAGCTTCTGGCTTGGTCCCACAGGGACCAGAGCCTTCTTTCATATTCACTGGGTACTGTTACTGATTTGGTGGAACCTGCCTGAGATGAAAGGGTGGAAATGGAAGTTGCCTCTTGCTTTTGAGATACACACTGTTAGAAGGGTCCCAAGCACTGCTACCTGTTTCCCATCTTCCACCTCTGCCCCAACACCGATCAGGTTTGAAAAATTCTTGCTGAAACTGTTCTTCCAGTTTTTGGTTTTATACTCCTGCTTGGGGCATTAGTTCAAGTGAGGCAAATGCAACTAATAGACACTTTTGCATATCAATAATTCCTTGAAGTCCATCCCAGATAGCTAAGCCTTTCTTGGCATGTCAAGTTCAGCTCAGGGATCTTTCTACCTTCAGAATGAGTTCTCTGAAGAAAGTCCTCAGAGCTCATCTAAATGGACATCTGGCAGTCATTATTGTCATTGGCCATAAATATTTAATTCTCAAGTATGGTACCCTCATCCCTACTTAATGTATTTTTTTCTTTGTGAAAGTGTTTGGGATAACAGGTATTCCATATTCCTGAAATATTTTCTATCATATGCCCCCAAATTACACATACACATCTGAGTCACTAATAGAAAAACCTCTTAAGGTAACCAGGTGATGGATATTAAGGAGGGCATGTGTTATGATGAGCATTGGGTGTCATACGCAACTAATGAATCATTGAACACTACATCAAAAACTAATAATATGTTGGCTAACTGAACATAAAAAGAAAAAGATCTGACCAGCAGGATAATGTGTAGGAAGAATAAAAATGGATGGGGTTCAGGTTTTAAGTCTGAAAAAAGGGCTTTGTTTGAATCTAGGCAACGCCATTTAGAAATTATGTAGCTTTGGATCAGTTTTTTAACTACACTAAATCCTGGCATCTATATTGTAAAACATGAATAACCATAATACTGTCTATTTTGCCTAACCAACAGCATTACTGTGCTACATAATATGATATTAGTCTTTCCAATAGGTAGACAAACCAAGAGCCTAGTAAGATAGGTATGAGGTTCGTGATTTCCTTTTACTCTGTGTGCCACTGTTCTAAGCTCTGGGCATCCATTACTGATCATCCTCATTTGTATCCTGTAAGGGAGGTATTATTAAATGTTGAGGCTTATTCTTTGTCCAAGAACATACAGCCAGTACATGGCAGAGTATATAACTATTTAAGACAGAATTGCCTGACATCAGAGCCATCCTCTTTTTACTATATGTTGCTGCTTCTATATAAATATGATTTGCTTGTTACTGGTGTTTGTCTGCTGGACTGAGAGATCTTGAAAGCAGTATCTGGACTACAGTATCTTGAAACTTTTGAAACCACTATCAGTACCTACAGTACTTAGAAGCATAAGGGCTGGCCAAAAAAAAAAAAAATTAATACATGTCTGTTGGCTTTATGAACAAATGAACAAACAATAAATTGTTTCTACTCTATTTTGAACTCTAGGTTACATAAATAATATGATACCATCATTGGTACCTTGAAATGTGAAAAGGACATCCTCAACATAAAGAAATGTATTAAAGTAACCATAGATGCACTGTTTAAAACATAGCAACTCTGACACTCATTGCCAAACAGAGCCAATTCCATTAATCAGAAGGAAAACAAACAAACAAAGCTTTTACATCTGCTGCCTGAGAAACAAAATTGATTTAATACCTTTTGAAAATTTTAAAGCTATCTTAAAATCTCACATAAAAACAAAAAACCATGCATTGGCATTTTAAACTAATGTAAGAAATAATGCATATGTTCGTGTGGTGTCAAGGCTGTGATTTTCCAATAGTTTTGCATTCCTCTAAGTAAATGCTACCTACATCTCACAACTGGTGGGTGTAAAGATTGTGAAACAAAGTTGGGCATAATCCATCTCACAACCCATGCCAACTTCAACTACTTACTCCCAGGGATACAGGAACTAGGTAAAATTTATGGGGAAAGGTTTAAATCAAAACTGACTGCTACTGATGCATATCTTCTAGGAGAGTTAGCTCTTTCCTGTGATTTAAGTCCACGTGTAGCATTAAGGCATTTCTATTCATCTTCTCTATCAGGCCAAAGCAAAGGTTAGTGTTTTTGAGTAGCTGTTATACATAGGTATGGAATGACATACTTCCTCCAATCATCATAAGACCCACAAGAGACAGATGATCCAGTCCCATTTTAAAGATGAGAACACTGAAAGTGGGAGAAGCAAGGTAATCTGATCAAGTTCCTGCATTCAGTGAGTGATGGAACTGGGATTTACACCCAGTCTGACTGATTTCAAAGCTACAGCTGCTCCTCCAGAAGGACAAGGGATGGCTTAGCAGTACTAGAAATTTTTAAAACATTGAATTAAAAGTAAAACATAAGGTGGAATAAGAGAAAACAGTTGTTTAAATATTGTTTCAGGATAAGAAATTTAAGGGAGAGAATGAGAACTGGGGGCTGAGAGGGATTATTCTTGAGGCTACTTGAAATTGGGTCTACTGATTACTGATATTCTATATGAACTGTGGGAGGGGAGAAGGGATAAAGGTGCTTTAAAAATGCTTTTCTGGGGCACCTGGGTGACACAGTTGGTTGAGCGGCTGACTCTTGGTTACAGCTCCTGTCATGTTCTCAGGGATCTCCAGGGATCTCCTGGGATCGAGCCTGTGTCAGCTCCACACTCCTCATGGAGTCTGCTTAAGATTCTCCCTCTCCCTCTTGTCCCCCCCCCCCACCCACTTGCACTCTCTCTTTCAAATGGGTAAATAAATCTTAAAAAAAAAAATCTTTAAAAATGCTTTTCCAACTGCAGCATATTTAGATGCATTCCCTGCTCTATACACTCTGCAATAACATGATCTTTCAGCCTTCTAAAGCTCAAGCCATTGCTAGTGACATCCCACCTGCCTATGACTTGGTGGTCAGCACAACATGAAGGGGAAATACTAGGTAAGAGAAACTGCACTCACAGTCTGGTGCTGAACTCAGGCCTGAGAATCTCTCCTGCATATTTTTCACACCTTACTATTCATTGGCCTCACTCTTGCCTACTCAGGTTGCTCCTCTTTCTTCCATTTTTGCCCCAAGTTAATTTTTAAATATTTTCATGCTTTCCCTAACTACAAGCTTGATTTCTCTTCATAGTACTTATAGATTCTGATTTTCTAAACCTAGTTATGCTACTTCAAGATACCTCTCCCCTTCCCTACCTCAGGTGCAAGAATCTTCTTAGAGTCACCTGTTCAGGCAACTATCCACCTTTGTTCACATCAGACACCTGGATAAGAAGCATTTGAGTGATGGGCGCCTGGGTGGATCAGTCGTTAAGCGTCTGCCTTCGGCTCAGGTCATGATCCCAGGGTCCTGGGACCGAGTCCCACATCGGGCTCCCTGCTCGGCAGGAAGCCCGCTTCTCCCTCTCCCACTCCCCCTGCTTGTGTTCCTGCTCTCGCTATCTCTCTGTCAAATAAATAAATAAAATAAAATAAAATAAAAAGAAGCATTTGAGTGTTAATGACTTAGATCAATAGTCCTCAAACCTGGCTAATCATGTAGGGAACTTAAAAAAAATATTGATACCTGGGACTACCCCAGACCAATTAAACCACAATCTCTAAAGATGGTGTTCAGGAAGAAATACAGTTAGACCTTCCAACTACAGAGCAATGCTTGTATTATGATGACTCTCTTGAAAAGCTCATTAAAGCTGGCTGGTGTCCTAGAGAAAACTCTCCTAACCGGTGAGTCCATGTTCTCATCTGAATGGTGTTTTGCCTCAGGCTATTTCTCTGGCATGCCAACACAATGAATGGCAAGTTCAGTCAATAACATGAAAACTTCATGGCAGTTGTTGTATCATTCAAAACAACCAGTAAGATGAATAACTGGCATTTTCCTGTTACTAGGTGCTAGTGGCCCATTGATAGAGATGCATAATGATTTGCTCACTTGGTTATCCACCCGTCAGGAGGACAAGCCTTTGAGGATCATTTGTCATCTGAAGAACTAACTGACATGAGTGCCAAATCCTACTCGTTTTTTTTTTAATTCAATTAGCCAACATATAGTACATCATTAGTTTTTAATGTCGTGTTCAATGATTCATTATTTGTGTATAACACCAGTGCTCATCACATCACGTGCCTTCCTTAATGCCCATCACCCAGTTACCCCATCATCCCCCCCACCTCCTTTTCTGCAACCCTCAATTTGTTTGCCGGGAAGAAAACAGAGAGGGACACAAACCATGAGAGACTCTTGACTCCAGGAACCAAATCCTACTCTTTTTCCTTACAACTCTTTAGGACAGGACAGGCCTTGCAAACTCAAATACCAAGAGGTGTCAAGCAGTTAATGTAAATGACTAAAAGGCTAAATGCATATGACCCTGGCTACCTAGGGAGCACATGCTCCAAGTGGTCTGGTAACACTCACTTCCCAATAATTGTTATGATGCAGGAATGTGGGCTTAATGCTGCCTCTGGATTAATTTTACTATTTTTTTTGCATAGTTATTTACACAGATTCTTCTAATAGCAACTTCTGGTGACCATATCACCTATTCAAAAATCTGAATTTTACAATCTAGAATTCAAAGCCCTCCATCAAATGACTCTCACAGAATATCTAACCTCACTAATTTTTACTCTAATTTGGATTTCTGACTTTTTTCAAATACACCTTCTTTCTGATTATGCACATGACTTGATTTCCATCTCATCGCTTTATTTGTATCAGTTTTTCCAGCTGAAATGAGCTCTCCATTCCCTTCTAGACCACTGATCCAGGGCTTCACCTCTTCCCTACTTTCCTCTTGTCTTGCTATTCCTCTCACTACCCACTCTTTCGCCACTTTCCCCCAAGACCTTCCAAATGTTCTGTTCCTTTTGCTCAACTCTGAAGTTCCATTCCCTTGAAAAGCTACCACCTAAAACTACCAAAAGGACACCTCCACCCTCTGACTTGGTGCAGAACATCATTAACATTGTTATATAAAGAAAATTTACTGGAATAAACACAGCAAAGCTCTATTACAACCTGCTCTTTATTCAATAATGCCACAAATTTAGTCACATCCTTCATATATCTGTGATGTATACCACATTTTTATGTGGTGTGAAGGTCATCCATAATGCATTTATATCCTCATCCCCAAACAATAGTGACCCAGCAAAAGCTCTCTGCTCTAACATACAGCTCACAGATTTTTTTTCTTTTTAAGCCACACCCAAAGTGTCACAGAGGTATTAAAACATTGTTTTCGTGCTTCTTGCACCTTGCATCTCTGGGAATCTCTTACTTTAGCAAGGCTTGTGAAAAAAACCTCAAGAGAAAAAATTCTCTAAAGACCACCTAAGCAAAATTAAAATTAAGTGATGACCTTTGGATTGCCCTATTCTTCAAATCATGTCATTATTAACATTGCTATAGTTTGCCTAGCTACTCACCACAGAAATATGGCTTCTCAGTCTAGATGCTAAATCAAATAAAATTTAATATCCTTTGAAATTACCATAATTTCAGAGTAAATGTAAATGGAAAAACCATAAGTTACACTGATTAATTTGAGCATATGCAATTTTTATAGGAAGTCTTGCTTAGACAAAAAACTATCTTAAGGTCATGAATTGATATACATAGCATTCAGTTGTTTTTTTTAAACAATGGAATTCTAAAAATTGGATTCTGTTTTTAAAGTATAACATTACATAAATGTGTATCTAGATCAGGTAAAACAAAATAAACATGGAAATTTTCTTTTTGTTTTCAGGACACTATTCTGGAAGCTCATAAAATGTCTCTTTATTTGCTTATTTTCTGTAGGTATTTTTAAATTTCTCACATTTTCAGGCCAAATTCTGCCCAGGCTTTGAAGCAAGAACACTGGACTTTTCTTAGGTTTTTCTCTGCTAAGAAATAAGATATATTCAGTAAAATAATATTGTTTTTAAAAGACAGAAATGAGTTTAACAATATATTAAGAGCTCCCCAAATTATTGTCAAAATATTTCACCTCTATTTTTCAGACTGGTAGATTAAGTTATGCAATTAATTATTTAACTTTTTTTTTTAAGATTTCAAATAACTTTTGCATACTTTCTATGGTGCTTTAAGATGTTTTTTCTTTACAATCAGGAAAAAGCATGATTAATCCAGAATACTGTAATAAGTCTTTTGAAGAAAGGAGCTTATCTGTTTGCCACAAACAAGTGGCAGGTCTAGGGTATACAGTTTTTACTCAAATCTTCAAGTATGTTTCAGATCACTGGGGGTTTTCAAGATAGTGAACATGTCTCAGTGATACTCAAAATATGGCAATCTAAGGGCTCCAGTGTAAGCAAGAGGCTTGTAGAAGAGAGAAAAAAGAGAAGGGTTTGGGGGTTGTGTTAAGGAAAGTCAGTTCAACTCCACAGAACAGAGTGCAGCTGATGCTTCTGGATCTCATTAGGAGCAGTTTGGAAAGAAAAAAAAGATGCCCTACTCCAACACATGTGTTTATACAGTTGGGTACAATCAAAAGACAATATAGAGCAGTATTTCTAAGGCTGGCTCTCTAACCATCTGAATTAGCATCATCCATGACACTTTGTCCCAAACCTATGAAACCAGAATTTGTTTGCACAGAACCCAGGAATCGGCATTTTCAAAAGCTCCCTTGGGGATTTCTAAGGTACCTCAAACTTTGCAAAGCACTGTAATGCACATAACTCAACATCACTAAACACCAGGGGGGTTACAAATCAAAACTAAATATCACTTCACACTTGTTAGAATGTGTATCAACAAAGAGACAAGAGGTAAGTGTCGATGAGGATGTGTAAAAAAAACAGGAACCTGTGTGCACTCTTGGTGGGAATACAATTTGGTGTAACCACTATGGAAAAAAAATATGGAGGTCCCTCAAAAAATTAAAAAGAGAACTACCATATGATCCCACTTCTTGGTATATATCCAAGACAGATATCTGCTCTCCCATGTTTACTGCAACATTATTCACAATATCGAAGATGTGGAAACAACCCAAGTATCCATCAATGAACGAATGGATAAGGAAGATGTGGTATACCTACAATGGAATATTATTTAGCTATGAGAAAAATGAAATCCTGCCATTTGCCACAACATGAATGGGCCTTGAGGGCATTATACTATGTGAAATAAGCCAGAAAGAGAGAGAGAGAAATACTGCATGGTATCATTTATTTGTAGGATCCAAAAAATAAAGTCAAAATCACAGAAACAGAGAGTAGAAAAGTAGTGGCTAGGGATTGTGGGGAGAGGTTGTAAAAGGGCACAAACTTTCAACTGTAAGATAAATAATGTCTGAGGATCTAGTGTAAAGCATGGTGACTATACTTAACCCTGTATTGTATAATTGAAATTTACTGGGAGAAGGGAACTTAAATGTTCTCAATCGATAAAATAAAATAAAATAAATAAAATAAAATAATAAAATAAAATAAAATAAAATAAAATTTGAGGTAATGGGTGTGTTAATTAACTACATGGGGGAATTCTTTCATGATGTATATGTGTTGAATCACCACAATGTACACTTCAAATTCTTACAATTTTATATGTCAATTATGCCTCAATCAAGCTGAATTCTTTTTTAAATTATAAGCTTCAGCATTTGGGAAACGTGGTTTGAACCTCAGCTCTCAGAGACAAAAATGGAAATAACAATAATACCTGCTTCACAGAACCACTGTGAGGAATAACTTAAATGAGATAATGTCCATGAGGCATGAAAAGTAGGCTCTCCATAAACGGTGCTGTTAATATTCCACATCAGCTTCCTCAATGCACAAATACACTCACAGACTGGCAGTTCCTGAGCCACGATAGAAATGAGAACCAGAATTGTGAGAAAGGTGTTAAAATACCTGGGGTTTCTGCCTGCTGATATAGGCACTGAACCATGGCCAGAGCAGCACCATTTAATGTTGTCTTTGCAAACCAAAGTTCAATTTGGCATGAGTCAAGGCACTAATACATTTATAGATGTAGTGCAAGTGATGGACCTACCTCTGTGCTTCTGTGAATTAGAAATCAAGGCTGATTTACATAATGTTTAGAAAGCTCACAAACTTTGTATTTTGTTTAAAATAATTGTGATTCTCCAAGGTTTTCCCAACTGTGCCAGTTTGGCTGGAGCCATTGCTTGGATTGCCAGCCTGCATCCAGATTTCTCAGTCTAATCTTTGGCAGGATCCTACTCACTCCAGTTTCAGGACCAAGTGACTGGCAGCAGCCCAGCAACCCAAGTGCACACTCCTGCCAAATCTACGCCGGCCAGGAAAAGCCTTCAAGAATGTGACACAAAAGAGAGTTCAGCCCTTCCCCTCCATGCAGAACTTAACTGAGTTGGCCACCCTGCAGCTAGTCAAGGGTCATCCCCACTCTTACAGACCATCAGAGGTCATAACGAAAGATGCTTTACAGGCAACATGGAAACATAGCGGAAAATGTTTCGTCACGTCCTGTAATTCAGATATTAAAAAGAAAGATGAAAAAGTTGGGTCAAAGGGGTTCATGTCATAAAAATAACATCCCTGTAATTGGTCCGTCTTTTGTTATGTGTCTCTGTCATACATGTGTGGGGAATATGCAGATGGGAGGAAGGGAAGTGATTATCTGAATAACTGATCAGTAGTTAGAGTCCAACTATTCAGTTCACTTTAAGCCCTAAATTATCTTTCTGTGCTATCTACCTTGATCAATAGACCATAAAGTTGTCAAATCCCTACTTCATTTTATAATCTATGCTTATAAATATAACCTGTTAATAAATATAACAGTGGCAGCATAGCCAGTAAACTTTACAGATCTGAGTGTAATTATTTTATATTGCCACTTCCAACATCAAAATACTAAAGATACATATGCTTAGCTAAAAGCATTATGTTAAGAAATCATCTTGATTCAGCTACTAGTAATATATTCTGGAAAAGTGGAATCCAGAACAGCACCACCAAACCTGGAATTTAGCTAGAATTAGAATGTACAAGTCATTCTTCGCCCTTCTTTATAAAATATATCAGCTATTTAATCATAAACAGGGAAAAATGATATTATTTCTTTCTCTTTCATCACCATTCAAGTAAATTGGCAAATTACTAACAACTTCTCTCCAAAGGTTTTGTTCCAGGGCTATATTCGACACTTTCCCTAAAAGGTAACATTTGATCTGTCAGCTCCAATAGTCTCAGATTTGTCAAATTAGGTTATCTTGTTACAGGCCTAATAATATTTTCTCCTGCACTTACTCTAAGATCCCTGCTAATGCAGAAAAAGTTTTCTGAAACTCACCATTATGAATAAATGGTATTTCATATACATGTAGCAAATTAAATACACAAATAGATTATGTATAAATATTAGAGGATAGATATGCATATTTTAAAATGCATGCAGGTTAATTAAAAGAGAAGAGCTGTAGAAGTTACCAATGTTTGGTTCACATCTTCAGGATTCAGGGCATGAAATGCTCTCTACCCTATATAGTCAGAAAAGCAAATTGGGTCAAGCCAGAGAGAAAAAGTGCTGTTGAAAACACCTGAAACTAACTACCCTAGGGGACATCAATAGAACTACTTGTAAAATGCAAAATTTAGTCAACTTTCAGTTGGCCACAATGCCAAGTAACTACCTAGACTCATTTTAGCACAGTTTTGGCCAAACGACATGCACTGAACACCTGAGGTGCCCAAGGTAACCAGTTGCCCAGTTGCTTTGACATCATCTTAACTCAAACACAATATGTATATTTTCAATCAATTTACTTTGGATTCATTTTTATATATGAAACATGGTCAGTGTTCCATGAACACATTTTCAGAGGAAAGACTGCTATAAATATGATGTGATAATGACTGGAATGTTTCAGGAAGGACAGGAGGAGAGAAGAAGACAAGTGCAAACTCTCATAAAATTTAAAATAAACTGTGAACTAAGACTTGGCATTTCATCATTTTTAAACCAAAATCTAATTTGTAAGTTCTGTCCTTTAAAGGAATGTTGCAAGCTTTTTTCTTAAATAAATATTCAATTTGAGCTTTGAAAGAGTAATGCTAAAGACTTGCTATGACAAGAAGTTCAGCTTTCAAAATCTGAAAAAAAAAACAAAAAACAAAACAAAACAAAACAAAAAAAACCAAGATGGGGTAAGAACAACATAGGTAGATGAGAGAGATTTGAGAACTCTCATTTTAAAAATAGGGGTTTCGCTTCTGAATCTATATCAATTATTTATAATTTAAACCTCTTCTTTAAAACTGAATTTCAGACTTCGAATAAAAGAAGACTGTCGATCTGAGAATTTTTTAAGTGATGAGGAAGAAAATACATCAACCTCTTAACCTACTATAGTAATTTCCATGATTGAGCTTTAAAATTTAGTCTAGAGTTTTCTGGAAGCAAAGCAAGTAAGCAATCAAGCAAGCAAGCAAACAAGAAATAAAAACCCACATACTTCTACTTGTTATAATAAAACTTTAGTTCTTTAAGAAGTAAAGCTTTTTCCTCAAGCCAAATTTGGAAGTAATTTATTTTATTAGTTCCCCTATAAGGCACAATCAACAAACAGAAAAAACTTTCAATGGTGATTTTACAGAGAATTAAGAAATAAATATTCTATTACCATGTCCTATACTGAGTCTCAATAAAACAAAGAACATAACAATCCTAATTCATTGTTTTATGTCAGTATGACATATATAGGCCAAAGCAAGACTTGGGTATGAAGAATATACATGTTCAAAGTCTGTGTCCATTCATTGCTAGCTGAATGACATTGTAAAAATGTCCCTAACTTCTCAAGGCCTGTTCACCATTTGTAAAATGGGACGATAATATCTACAATGTGAATATAATGCTTGATTTTTGATTAAATGAAATAAATCATAAAGCATCTTGTCTTTTGCCTGGTAGAAAATAAAAACTTTCTGGTAAAAGCTCAATGAAGGATAAAACATGGAATATATTAAGAAATAGATGGATAGAAGGTCATTTTGACTGTTCCTGAATATCATTCCTTTCTGTAGGAAGCTATTAAATTGTCAGTTCAGGCTAAACCCTGGAAAATGCCTAGAGCATCAATATTCTCTTTGGCTAGTTGAAAGCAAAAGATCTGAGCCTTCTTTATCTAACAAATATACAAGTCCAGAGATTCTGGTTTGAGTTCAGGGGCAACAAACATTTTAGGCCTTTAACCTGCAAAAATAATTCTCTTGAAAATACAGTTCCAGGGACGCCTGGGTGGCTCAGATGGTTGGGCATCTGCCTTCAGCTCAGGTCATGATCCCAGGGTCCTGGGATCGAGCCCCACATCGGGCTCTGTGCTCAGCGGGGAGCCTGCTTTTCCCTCTCCCTCTGCCTGCCTGTCTGCCTACTTGTGATCTCTCTCTCTGTGTCAAATAAATAAATAAAATCTTAAAAAAAAAAAAGAAAATACAGTTCCGTTTTCTCTAATTATGTCATAGCTACACCTAACAATACTTTGATCCCTTACTTCCTTTGTATGATCTCCCTTGGGGAGCCCTCATAGAATGGCAGGAAGGCCATGTCCAAGTGATCAAGGTAGACTTTGAGTATTCTTATCATCATCCCAATTTCTGGGAATGGAGGGAGACCAGGAGAAAAGCCCAATTCTGTGACCACAGGCTATGGAAAAAGAAAGGTTGGTATGGATAACCTGACAAGTAGAAGTTGAGGCAATATGTTTTATTCATTTCAGAGTTAAAAAAAATGTACTCTCCATTTTCAAAAAATATAAAATCCAATAGAGAAAACTAGACAGTAAAATAGTCTCACTTGTAATCTACAGATAGAAGCAAGGTATCATCAAAAGAATGTGAAACGTAGAGAAAAACAAAACTATATTTTTAACCCAATTTAGCTGTTTTCTAGGACTTGACCAAAATTAGATGGTTTGGCAGCATGTTAAGAAGCAAGAATCAATCATCAGAAATAATCAATGGGAGTAGATGCCTACCTAAGAGCCTTGAGTAAAAGAAATGGGCTTAGGGAGCATCCTTTTTTTCCCCACAGTCCAGGTTATAGCAGATAAATGTCACTTATGTAATAGCTTAGTAGGTAAATGTCACTCAGTAACAGCTTCTAGCATCAGGGATTTTCACCAAAATTTTAGTTTTCATTTGTTTCGTTGTTGTTGTTGTTGTTGTTGAATTCAGAAAACTCTCAGCCTCCTAAGAATTTTTATAATAAATTTCTTTCACTCAGGAAACAATTTCCTTTGCCTCTGTGAACACATGATGAGTGGGGTTAATTGGGGAGACTTTCATTGAAAACACAGGTTCAGAGATTCTTAATGTTCATTTGATTAAAAAAATATATATGTATATATATTTTAGTGGGAAAAATTATCAGTGTTGACTATGGTATTTTCTTCTAGTCCTTTCTTTGGCTTTAATCCCAATAGATTTCTCTGAAGCATCAGACCTTGGAAAAAAGTTGACATGGCCTCATGCACAAAACAACAAACCTGGCAGGCTTCTAAGGTAGAGCAGCCTTAAAATATCCCTATGCCTGCAAGTCGCCTGCAAGTTTGACTGCCAAGGGAATTGCCCTGGTTGGCATTCATGTCCAGTGACCTACCAGTGAGAGCACAGTGACAGAAGCTTGCCGGCCTGCCTATAGCTAAATAGGTGGTTTCTATCCAGGGCATCTGCTGCATTGTTAAGCAAAACCATATGGAGAGGCAAGTTTAGAGGGACTGGAGTTATTTATATTCACAATGGAATGTCCCTATATTGGGGTCTTAACATAGCATAGGAAATCCTCTTATGATGCTATGCCTAAAGTCCCATTTGTTCGCATAGATGAGTGAAGAGTCATTTTTACCAAAAAAGTTATACTCAAATTCAGAACACCGTGATAAATTAGATCTAAGGAAAAAAGTCTAAGCTATTTTGTGACAGCAGCACTTTCCACGTGTTTTATGTTAATATCCCATGCTGGCAAAGTACTTTGTCCTATTTTTTTTATATGATTTTAAAGAGAAAAGTGCCTACTTTCTCTATAAGCTTTATAAAAAAGTCCTCCTTAGACTCTATTCTCAAAGAAATTGGGTCAATGAAGGAGAATGAAATATTAAAAGCACTTTAAGAGGAAAGGGAGCATAGCTATACAAATTAATGTTGTGATCATTTTATTATATCTATTATTGGTTACAGTAAATGCACAGACCTTGTAATAAATATATCTGAAAGAAAGACACATAACCTTACCTGAAATTTTATCATAGATGTTTATAATGTGTTTTTCCAATTATTGGAAAAGATACTTATACTTTGTTATGACTGACTCATTCTCTTTTCATTAATGGTGATGAGCATACATTATTGCATTTTATCTATTTGTACTATCCATGCTTAGCCTCACCATAACTACTCCATACAGCAAAACTTACAGAACAAATGATTGGAAAATACTCCTTCCCTTGATTCTTTGATTGTGGAAATTAAACTTTGATCACATCTATTCTTAAGAGTGGCTTTTCCTGGGTAGCTTATTCCCTTACTTTCTTCACCTTTGAAGTTTTAAGATTATCTGAGAAGTGAGTAGCAAAAGAGTGAAATATATTTCCTATCACTCTGTCTTGCCATGTTCTTAATTTTTTTTAACTCCTTGAAGTCACTCACATCCTTCAAGGCCATTCCTCTTTGGAATTGCAATCTCCATGATAGTTATGTGTGTATTAAGCAATCTCCTCCAGTTACATCATAAATCTTCACAGCACAGAGAACATACTTTAGTTGTCTTTGGGAGCTGAACAAAGTTTGTAAGGGAACCCACAGAAAGGCACAGAGAAGAACAAGACCTTTCTTGAATTATAACCCCAATAAGATAGTTACTGCTATTCTGTAATGTTTCTTATACCACTTTATTTTTTAGGAATAAATGTGTTTTGGATGCAAATTATGTAATTATTAACCTCCCTTTATCTCAATTGTGGTATAACAATAGCCAACATTCACTGAGCACTAGGTACATATGAGAAACTCTCTAAGTACTTGATAGAGATTTTCATTTGAGACTCACACACAAAAAAATCCTTTGGAAGGGCTATTCTTATGCCCTTTTTACATGTGAGGAAATTGAAGATACAAATACGTAAATCAAAATTGGTAGAGGTAGAATTAGATTCCAGGTCTGTCAACTCCAAAATCCTATACATCAAAATAATAATAATAATAAAAAAACAGTGTTGTGATGGTTTCCTAAAACTATACTCTAATAATAAAATTCAATTTAAATATTTAACTGAAGTGCTGGCAAATCATCTACCACATGATATAAGAAAGGCATATTTATCTAAAAAAAGAAATAATACGTATTATGGGAGGCAGAGGGATTATTTTTGAATGGATGAAATCAGGGAAGATTTCTTGAGAGAGGTGGAAAATGTAAAGGATTAGCAATAGGTAGAACTATGACACTTGGGAATTGGGGCATTCCAGAAAAATGAATGTAAATACACATAGATGGAACACTATGAAATATATATTCTGAGAGCTCCTGGTTCTGTTTGCAGGAGTTTAGAGTACTTAGAGAGATAGGGAAGTCTTAAACACATGCTAAGGAATGTGAATTGTATTCCATTGGTAATGTGGACTAAGTAAGGTCAAGCTGTGCTTTAAAATAAACTGATATGATTTAAAATAAAATAATTGATCTGGTAGTTGTGTTAAGTTAATGCTAGGAGTGGCTGAAGGAGAGAAAAATCATTTAATCCAACTCTCTAAATAAAAATAGTGAGAGTCTGGTCTGCAGCAGAGGAATGAAAGGAAGGATGACACCTTGCAGAAATAAATTCTATATGGCTAACTATATAGGGAGAGAGTCAATTCAAAGATAACAGCAAGATTTTGCCCTGAGAAACTGGCCAATATTTTGAGAAGAAAATATTAAGTGTATTGGTATGTGCTAAATTTAAGATGCCGACCAGACACTCAGGACTATCTGGCCAGTCACTGGGATAGAATCATTAGTCACTGGTCAGGTGATTTGAGAAAAAGGAATGTGAAAGTGATCTGGAGAGAGATAATCCCTGAAATCCAGGCAATGCATTAAATGGTGACTTATACCAACGTGCCTTTCCTTTCTTCATCTTATTTCTATATTATTGTGTATTGAGTGTGTTCCAAAAACTAATTTGAGTTTTTAAAATAAGCTTTCACTAACTTCAATACAGAAAAGAAGGAAATACATCCATGTCTGAATAATAAAATATAAATACATTCTATATTCCTGATACTTAGAAAACAAACAGGACCTAGCCCTATGAACTTCAAAGTTCATGAAAACATATTGAAAATCATGTCTTGAAGCAATAGGAGAAAGCGTGTTAATTGATAATTTGCAGAATTCCCAGCACCAACCCACAAGTGAGGAACACTAGAGAAACAATGTGCCCTTCCATATTAATTGACTTCAATCCTTTGAGCATACTGTCTAATGAATAGATCAGGGTGAAACAGTGGACAGCTGGATATCAGAGAAGCATGTGATGCAACTGCATGACACATGGATTGATTTACAAGATCAAAAACATAGCTTAGGGGAAGAACTCTTGGAACGGATTACAGATTGGCATGGGGACAGGAAACCAGTGTCAGCCAGAGGGAGGGGACTTGATGGCAGGCCACTAATAAGCAGCGGACAGTCATTTGGTCTTCCCATGCATGTCCCTGAGAGTTGTATGCATGATTTTTGGAGCATTTAAATTTTGTCATAGAAATTAAACTGAAGTAGTAACTGTTGCTAGGCGGAAGGGAAATAGAATTGTTCAGCTAGCAATAAGAATCCCAAAGAAGGCCCTCCACTGCAGCCCCAATGAGCTGTCTGCCACAATCCCCAATGAGATTAATACAGAAATTCAGAGTAAGGAAGTTAGAACCCTTTATAGCAATTTGAAAGAATATCTTATGTCTGTCAAACCTAGTAAAATAAAAATTTAGAGGTTTTATTATGCGTGTCTTTTTATTTTTTCTATTAATTCAATTTTATGGTATTTTATATTTAAAAAATTGTGACAGTTTGGAAGTTAAAAAAACTGGCCCTTCCCCCAGGTAGCTTGAGAAACATTGGCCTCAGAGTACATCTTTTGATTAGTGATTGGGATTGGGGCACTTGGTCTTGACTGAGATAGCCGGTTGAGATTTTGGAGCAAGATATTTTTCAGGGAAATTCCAATGGACAGCAAAAAAACAAGACTAATGTATTTTGGGAATCTTATGAAGGAATGATTCTGATTTGGTGGATCTTAGGCCCAGAAATTTGTATTTTTTTTTAAACTCTTTGAGTGACTCCTATTATCATAGAGCTTTGGAAATACATCAAAAAAAGCTAGCACTGGGGCACCTGGGTGGCTCAGTCATTAAGTGTCTGCCTTCGGCTCAGGTCATGATCCCAGGGTCCTGGGTTCGAGCCCCTTGTAAAGCTCCCTGCTCAGTGGGGAGCCTGCTTCTCCCTCTCCCTCTGCCCTTCTCCCCTACTTGTGCCCCTCTCCCCTACTTGAGAAAGAGAAAGACAGAAAGGAGTCAGCAGTGGTGGCTCCTTTGTTAGAATCATGAAAAAATGTCTCAAAGTTATAAATCATACAGATGTGATTTGTGTGTATATTTGTGTATGTGTGTGTGTGTGTGTGTGTGTGTGTGTGTGTGTGTGTGAGAGAGAGAGAGAGAGAGAGAGAGATTCTTTGCTTAAAGTCAAAGTCATAGAAAGTATCAGGCACTCTGTAAAAAAACAAAACAAAGTGTCCCAACAATGGGGTGAAGGGGTTGTGGTGACTGCCATCAGCTGAAAAAGTGGGAGCCCGACGTAACTTATTGAGTTGGGTCTCTCACAGGTACTCTGAGACCTGTGAACATGAGTTCCCTGCCCCAGTCTCCCCACACTCATGCTCCAGATGCTGTGGTAGAGATAACCACCTCTTTCTTCTCTTTTTTCTTCTCCCCTTCCCATTTCCCCTTTCTTCCTATCTCTCTTCTTCTTGTTCTCTCTTCCTACACTTCTTTCATCCATTCTCCTTCTTCCTTTGATTTTCTTACACTAACTCCTCTTTCCCCATCCTTCTTCCCTCTATTTCTTCATTCCCCTTTATTAATTTACTTTTCCAATAACTATGCATTGGTACCATTTCATGGCAAGACAGTGTAAAAGCTGGGGATAAGATGAGCCTTCTGGCTATTAGGATGATGGTCCAGGCTATAGATACATTGATAAAGCAGTCAGCTATTCCTCCAATACTAGATTAACTCCTGCTTATTCTTTTTTTCTCCTTTCCCTTGCTGACCAAGCACAATAAAATTGACTCTTGCAAAGACCCACATTTCAAACTATAGGATAATAAGATTTAACCCTAGATCCACATTTTTGTGTATATAAATTCTCAATTGCCATTTGCTTTACTAGGATAGAGAATTTTTTTCTTTAGCTTTTACCAACCGAGATCTTCCCCTTCTTGTTCCCTCATGGTAACTGAACTGCCTCACACCTTTGTCCTTCTACCTTGCCATATACACAGTAATGGTCAGCCCCAAAGCTTTGCTTTTATCCTAAGGTTGAGACCCCAAGTCTTGCGGATTATGTCTTGAAACTGCTCTGACATGTATGTAGGCATTCATACTGTGCAATTATAAGCCCAGAGATGTGTATTTCTCTCTGTTTGATTACCTGTTGATGGGTCACAAATTATCCCCAAATTTAGCAGCTTGAAACAACAAATATACATTGTCACAGTTTCTGTGTGTCAGAAATTCCAGAAACATCTTAGCTAATTGGTTCTGGCTCAGGGGCTCTCATGAGGTTGCATCAAGATATCAGGTGGGGCTGCAATCATCT
Source organism: Neomonachus schauinslandi (assembly GCF_002201575.2). Taxonomy (NCBI): domain Eukaryota; kingdom Metazoa; phylum Chordata; class Mammalia; order Carnivora; family Phocidae; genus Neomonachus; species Neomonachus schauinslandi. The sequence continues at coordinate 111,630,505 of NC_058405.1, forward strand.
GAAGGCTTGACTGAGGCTAAATGATCCATTTCTAAGCTGGCTTAATTTATGGTTTTTGCCTGGAGGCCTCAGTTTAATGCAGATTGTTGATAGGAGGCCTCCATACCTTGATACATGAACCTCTTATAGAGCTGCTTAAGTGTTCTCACCATATGGCAGCTAGCATTCCCCAGAGCAGAAGATCAAGAAAAAAGGCAAAGGGAAAGGCTCAATACCTTTAATGACCAAGTTTCAGAAGTTGTGCACCATCACTTCTACTTTATTGGATGTAACTCGCTAAATTCAATCTACACGCAAAGTGGGGGAAATTAGGCTCTTCCACCTAAAGGTAGGAATATCAATAATAGTAAAGAATAAATCATATTTCAGTGTACTTGACTCCTTTATATCATTATATTCTATATCTAAATCAATGTCATTTTTTTTAAATCTCCTGTTCAAAATTCATTCAGTTCATATGTAACTCTAGGATAAAAATCCCATTCATTTTTTGAATATATCTTTCTTTTATGATCTCTTTATGTCTGATATAAGTCCTCTTCAATAAGCCCATATCAACTTGATAAAAATATTAGTACTTCCATTTACTTAAAAACCACAACATCCTATCCATCTCAGTTTTTTCATTAGCTCACCAATTCTTTGCAAATCAAGTGTATATAGTTACTTCTTAGAATCAAGGTTAGCCCTTAAACTAAAACTCTTATTTCTCTTTTCTTTCTCATGATAACAAAAGAATTGTTAGCCTCTGCTTCTGTAAATCTCAGCAAAAGCCATAATCAATCAAACTGAGGTTCAGACAAAATAGGGGTAGCATAGGAAATATCGGTTTAAGCCTAAAGGAGTCTCTCCTGACTGGACACTAAGTGAAAGGAGGACTATATCTGTTCTGTTGACTGATGTATGCCCAGTACCTGAAATAATGCCTGGCACACAGGGGCTCATAAACAACATTTACTAACCATAACAATAAATAAAAGTGAGTGGATAAGTGAGCTGAATGAAATATCCTCTGTGGAGTTCGCCCTAAAAGATTGTCACTGACAAGTTTGATGTTTTCATTCTTCCACATTGCTCAGGCCACAATACTTGTTCTTGTCAAAGTGCCAACATCTGTTTATCCATTTTCATTTACTCATTATTTATTCACTTTAAAGCAGGTACATGTAAATCCTTGAACTTACTTAGAAGCCATTTTGTTCTCAATTAAAAAATAAATTCTCATAATTTTAATTGTGATACCCAAGAGAAAAATACATACTATTAGAAATATTGTATTTGTGGTGAAAAATAGTATAGATAGTCTAAACACCAATCACATCATTGATACTCTTATCATAAACCCACTTAGTAACATAAGCCAAATTACTTTGATCCTTTGTCCAGACAAGAGGTTAGTCTCCCCAGCAAAATCCCATCAGCTACTTATCATGGCCATGTTCTAAAATCTGAAACCTAAATCATGAGCCATAGCCAGGTCTTTTTTCCATAAAAGGTAGGAAGGAAGGAGAAAAGAAGGGGGGGGGCGGTAAAGAGGCAATTAATTAACATAAAGTGAGTACCTACAGTCTCTTCCAAAGCTGGTCACAAGGTCTATGTTAGTAACTATAGCTGTCACTATCCACTTATACCCTGTCAGAACCTCAGTTAGATGGAGTTCTTTAGATAGTGAGATGACCCAAATCATTATTCCTGGAAGAATATGAATCCTTAGTGATCTCTTTATTAGGTTTTTATGGCTCTCCATTGACCAGGACTACTGAGCAAGAAAACATAGTAAGAGATTCCCTAGTGAGTCATCTGGGTTCCAAATATAGTTCTCTTTATACTAATCGTGTAGCAGCAACCCCATTTACCCCTGGTAATTGCTGTATCTACCTCAACCAGGCCAGAATAAGGATTCCTTTTTCTCTGTGTGGATTCAGAAACATGAAAAGTCAGGTGGCAGATACAGCTTCCACCAGAAAATACAGCCATCATTTTGGGTGATGGGCACATCATGAGACCAGTCATGCTTTCTTTGCTGTAAAATATGTTTTCTGATCAGAGGTATCTTTGATGGAATATCATGATAAGGCAGAAATGTAAATCAACAAATGGTAAAGTGGCCAAATTTCCCCAGGCAGAAAAGGCAAAACTGTTCCCGAAATTTGAGAATGTTCCTATGAAAAGAAAGCACTGATCTGGCCATGAGGGAAAGGCTACTAGGTAGCCAGATGAATCCTCCACAATTGTATCATATCAGGGCTCAACTTTAGGCTATCTTGGTAGGGAGGCAATCAACAGTGGCAGTAGCAAGAAGAGTCTTGGTGAAGGCATGCAGCTGAGTTTATAGAGCTTATTTCTGACTGAGAAGTAGTCTTAGAAGACAAAAGATATTCAGAGAAAAAGTTAAGGAGCTGCTTACTGAATCTGGCTTAACTTAGGCTTTAAGGAAAATCTAACTTCTTTCCTAGACTATAATACCCAGACACTCCAAAGTTTTCCAAGAAAGGAGATGGTGGGCTAATGCAAGTAAAGGAAAGTAAAGGAAAATGTATGAAGATTCTGCAGACTCCTCCCCATGAGGAGAATCTCTTTCTCTTGCAAATTTTGGAAGTTATGAGTTTTTATTAAAAGAGAGGGGGAATAAAAGATACTTCACATTAGATTACTTACAATCCCCTTGACCTCCTTTCTAACATATATTTCTGTAATATAAACTTTTTCTACTCAAATTGTGGTCCATGGAGCTGTATTGGCACCACATGTGATCTTGTTGGCAATGACCACCAGACCTACTAAGTCTGAATCTGCATTTTGACAAGACGATAAGTGATTCATATATACTTTGAATTTTGAGAAGTACTGCTATACACTCCTTTACTTTCCTTCTTGGGTAGAGGTTCTCCCATGACCTATGTTCTGCCAAGCAGATATACCTGTATGTGCATAAGATTTAGAGTAATGAAGTGAACAATATACAGCAGATTTCAAACTTTAGGTTGCATCAGAAACACAAATCAGGGGCACCTGGGTGGCTCAGTCGGTTAAGCGGCTGCCTTCGGCTCAGGTCATGATCCCAGGGTCCTGGGATCGAGCCCCACGTCGGGCTCCCTGCTCGGTGGAGAGTCTGCTTCTCCCTCTCCCTCTGCCTGCCTCTCTGCCTACTTGTGCTATCTCTCTGTCAAATAAATAAATAAAATCTTTAAAAAAAAAAAAAAGAAACACAAATCATCAGGTCTTATCCCCACAACATTTGAGTCAATAAGTCTGGGGTGGAGTCTGAGAATGTGCATTTCTAACAAGTTACCAGGTGATGCCGATGCTCTGCCAGGGACCACACTTTGAAAACCAATCTCAAACAGCATACCGGCAGGGGGTGTTTGATTCATCTGAAGCTAGCAGCAGTGGGAACACTTGCCCAATGCAAGCAACATCTTCCTGATCATGGCAAAGGCATTAGGTTCTAAGGCCAATGGCAACAACAACTTCTTTAGTGAGCCAGTTTTCAGTGTGGTTCTGGGCATTGTTCCCAGAAGCTCAGCCTAGAGTCTGTACTTTTAGCTCTCCCAATAATTCTGTGAACTGTCATAAATCCTTTTCCAAGGAAACTTGCTAGGTCAGATTCTGTTGCCTACAACTAAAAACCCTGGCCAAAGGAGATCTTACATACACTTAACAAAGGAATTTTAGGGACTACATTTATTATTTAGCTCAGTTCACTTCTTAGTCCATTCAGGCTGCAATAACAAAATACAAAGACTAGGTGACCTATAAGCCACAGAAATGTATTTCTCACAGGTCTGGAGGTTAGAGGTCTGAGATCAGACTGTTAGCATAGTCAGGTGAGGGCCTTCTTCCAGGTCAGACTTCTCACAAGCAATCTGAGCTTCTTTAATAAAGACACTAGTTACCTTCCAAAGGCCCCTCCTCTTAAGTCCATCAACTCCCTCGGGAGCTGAAGTTTTAACATATACATTTTGAGGGGATACATTCAGACCATAACACCTGGGTAGGTCAGGAGATAGAAGGAACAAACCTTAGTCAAAAATAAAAAAATGCATAAAAATAATGTCTCCTGTGTCAGATGTTAGGAACCTAATCACATAGCAGGAGACTGAATGTAGCACGGGTCCAGGACAGGTGAGGAACACTCAGCATCTGGTATTATCAAGAGGGCTTAAACTCAATACCTGAGGCATGAGTAGAACTTGCATTAAATCTTAACGTGGTGATTAACAAAAACCACTTTTTTTTAAAGAAAGATCACATTTTTAATGTCCATTAAGAAATAGTCAATGGTAGGGGCGCCTGGGTGGCTCAGTCGTTAAGCGTCTGCCTTCGGCTCAGGTCATGATCCCAGGGTCCTGGGATTGAGCCCCACATCGGGCTCCCTGCTCGGCGGGAAGCCTGCTTCTCCCTCTGACCCTCCCCCTGCTTGTGTCCCTTTCTCACTGTGTCTCTCTCTGTCAAATAAATAAATAAAATCTTAAAAAAAAAAAAAGAAATAGTCAATGGTATTTGGTTTGGGTATTCAAACCATATCATGAAGTAGCAATGAAAGGCCTGACTTCGGATCATGCATAAACATACATTTAAAATAATCTTCCACAGCAATTAGAGCTAATTATATGTACTAAATATACCTTCTCTTAGAAGCAAGGCTTGCTACTGAGTTATGATGATACCATTGTCAAGTGCTGGCTCCCTGAATACCACCAACATAGCCTGTTGATTTGTTGAGGCAAAGCTAAGTTTGTTGCTTACCCCGTAAGGGAAGATACCACCCGGACAGTGCTTTGGCAGTGTCTCAGACGAGATCAGAATTTATTGAGAATTGAAAGTTTGGTTTAAGGTAGTCTTTTAATTTAGGAGGTAGGGTTGGAGATGGGGGATTGGTTAGAATTGGGTAAGTTTCACAAAACAAGGCAAGGAGTTCTGAGATGAGGAGTTCAAAGAATTTGAGGGTGCAAACTGTTGAAGTTTTCCATTGAAGAGTTAAAGCCATGAGCCTGGCAAGAGTTTTATAAAACAATGAAGTTATGTTACTAGAGATAGTATGCTGTGGGGCAAAATAGTTTTAGTCTTCAGTGTCCAAGCTTTGTGTGTGTTGGGAGAGAGGTAGATTATTTTGATTCTCACATCCCACTAGAAAGTTAAATTCTCAAATTCTACTGGAAGTAGTATTCTTCAGGGAAGGAACCTTTTATTACCAGTGCCTAGCAAATACCTGGCACTGAATTCAATATTAGAAGGAAAGAGGGAGGGAGGAGGAATTCACTATGGAAGGGACCAGTAGGAATCAGGGGCTATGAAATATTTTCTCATGGCAAAGAATTTCCTGAATGTAATATAAAACCAACAGGGAAGATTCTGGTGGTCACCTGGAGAGTAAGCTGCTACAATGTAGATCATGCAATTTGAGTCTGAAAGGGGGACGGTGCTCCCTTCCGAAACAACAGTTTGGAGGATTCCCAAATTCTAGACATGCAGACAACCAACGCCTGTGACAGGATTATTGTCCATCTGAATTGAAGTCAGCACAGGGCAAATCAGTATGGAGAGAAGGATGCCTCTTTCAAAAGTGCTGCGTCCTGGCACACATTTATGATTAACATCAGCCCCAGGGAGAATCAGAGGAGGGAAATCTTAATTTGACTGGATTTAAATTTGAAATCACTGAGAAACAACTAAAACTATAAGTTACTAAATGAAGTTTTCTGCTTAGACTGAAAAGGGGGCTCAAGATTAAAATTAAGTCTAGTTATGGGAAGATAAAGTAATATTTTTGCATCTCTGTGGCTCATGCAATTTTTACATTGCTATATAAACATCTATTTTTCCTTTCCAGTAAAAGGATTAGGCTCCAAAAATCCCTGTGCCAGCAGAATTCACATTTCAAAAAAAAAAAAAATAAGCCTCTAAAGGAAAAGTAAGTTTGGGCCACCAAGGTTGAATGAAGCTATGAAAGTTAGTATAAATAGGCTTTTTCATTCTTGAAAGCCAAACAATGAAGATAGCATACTAAAATCTCTTTCCAGCATCTTCAACAACATACCTGTATATATATTTTCTGCTTTGTAGCAGATAATATACCTCTCCTTGCCCTATACATTTTGTATTCCACATTACATGCTTTTCTGGATAGGTGAATAATCTGTTGAACCTTGCCTCCCGGGTCACATGGTGACCCCAAATACGTACAGTAACTTGACTGAAAAAGCCCTAGGCAACTTTTATTTAAGCAACTAGGCATACCAAATAGGTACCTCTTAAGCCTTCATACTACCCACTAACAGAACTTTAGGCCTGCTCATGACAGTTCCACACTAGAAGACATACATCTCTCTTCCTTCCAGCCAATGGGATGAAGTTCTAACTTTACCTTGGCCACCTTAATTTCTCCCAAAGCTGCATTTTAAAAATATCTCTCCTGCTCTGCCACCTGCTTTATCTCTTTTGTCTCTTTTTTGAATTCCCAACTCCTTACTCCCTCTTCTTCAATCTATCCCCAACAGGTGTGCATCTAATCAAAGGAAGATTCTCCTGATTGGGGAAAAGCATACAAAAGCAAGCCACGTATGTACAATTTCATGAAAGGGAAATTGCTTTTGATAAGAGCTTTTCATGAATGAAATTATGTGTGAAAACTGCTACAGTAGTTCTGTGGACAAACTGCTGGAGAAGCACTTGAAATAACTTTGAAACTTCAACACCAGGCAGCTAGAGTCAAAAGGAATTCATTGTAGTAGAAACCTATGCCAGGAGAATTCATATTTCCAAATAATAAGTCTTCGAGGAATAAATAAGACTGGACAACCAAGGTTGTGAGTGAAATTACGAAAGTTGTTACAGCTAACTTTCAGTAGAAACTGGCTTTTTTGCTTATCAACCCGCTAATAAGAAAACCACAGTCAGATTAACATGTTTCATTTATTGATTAATTTATTCAACAAATATTATTGAGAGCCTAATATGTTCTTACATCTGTGTTAAGCACTGGGAATACAAAACCAAGCAAATATACACTCTGGCCCTGCACTCATGATTCTTGGAATTTAATTTCCCCCATGCAGTCCCCAAGGAGAGAGAAAAAAACAAAAACAACTATCTTTCTTTAGTTTACTGTGCTTTTAAATCTAATCAAGTCTAAAATGAGATCCAAATTTTTGTTCTCATGATCATTGAACATTTTACGAGTTATTCCATAATTTTTTCCTTAACGCTTTTTTGTTAGTGTTTTAAAATCCAATCTTTAGTACATGTCCTTCTTTAACAAAGTTCGATACTAGTGAAATATCATTAGACTACATTCTTTCCACCAATAAAATCTAAATGCATTGCTGTAATAAGGTCACAATTCTACCATTTCTATAGGATTCATGATCTACCTATAATGTGGAAGAAACCGTATTCAGTCCTTACTGGACTTCTTTCATTCATTGATTCATAAGTGTATGCCTACATGCAGAAATTCACTTCAACAAATATTTGATGAGTAATTACTATACGGCTGCCATTGAACTTAGCCATGAAGATACAGAAGATAGTAAGTCATAGGCTCTGCCAAATAACTACTAGACTACTACTACTATTACAAATAATAATAATTCAATATCAGTGCTATAAAGTATAAACAAATTACTTTTGGAGAAAGGCTTGACCAGTTCAGCCAAAGTATATTGATCAATATTTCACAGAAGATATTTGATCTAGTCCTCAATAAATGCTTAGCATTTTACCTTAAAACATAATTTGCCTTCAAAACAGGATGTTATGAGATGTGTAGCTCCCATTATTCTGAGGTATTGTTTGTTATTCTAGTTCTACATTTTCTTTGACCTAAATACCCCATTAGTAATAACATGTTAATAACATGTTCCCCACTATTAATAATTAGACTAGCCTACTGTGAAGCATGTTTTTAAATACCTTGATTTTTCCTTCAGAATAAGCAACCCACAGGTATCATTGGTTGACTGAGCTATTTTTAATGAATACTTTGCTGTGATAAGGTTCTGCATAAAATTAATCAAATCAGATTTCACGATGTTATCTTGTGGTGCCTAGAGTGTCAACAGTGTTTTCTGATAGATGACACTTCTCTGAAAGTAAGGGACATGAAGGTCTAACCAACAGTCCCTTCATTAATAAAGCTTGTGGAACATTGTCCTAACTCTTTTTCTAAGGAAACGATTACAGTACACATTAGTGTTTGGAAGAGAAAATTTAGTCTTAACCCCAATACTCAACACATAACCATGGTAATTTAGCTTCAAAATTGAGAACTAACATTGAAAAACAATGGGGGTATTTAACTTTGAAGGAATACACTGGGTAATTCTAAGCCCTGGTTCTGCTAGAGGGATAGTTTCTCCAGGCAAACTAACCCTGGAGAATTGGCTTTTTTACTCTTATAATATGATTTTGCAAATAGGCTAAAATGTTAGTTGCATCTGGCCGGTAGGCAGGTACCCCAAATGTCCTCAGCACTGGGTAATGGACAAGGAGGAAGGAAAAATCCTAATGAGGATGGCGAAGTGAGCTTCCCCCAAAAAACTTGATAGTATCCTCACCATAGTCAGGTGGTCTCACTGGAATTGGGTCATCACTGTGGAACCTGAAGTCCACAGAAGCTTGCCCGATCAAAAGGCAACGTGCTTCTTCATCTCTTTTGCCTGTGTATTATAAATTGTATTTTTTACCTACAACAAAGGACTTATATTTGTTTCTTCCGTCTATTAGCATTTCTCCATGGATCACCATCAGCCTGTGACAACTGCATATAGGCTATTATCTGGTGTGTTAAATAAATACAGTTGATCTTGATTTAATGTGGTTCTACGCCATTAGTTTCTAATGCAGCCGCTCTCAAAATCTCTAAAATATGTATGAAGACACTCCCTCCCAAAGGACAAAAATCTTCAACACTGAAAAAAATATCTACTGGCAACTCAATGCCAAAATCTTAGACAAATACAAATTAAGTATAAGGAAATAAACCTGAATTGAGAAACGCTGTTCAAAGTTTATCTTATTAAAAAGACAACCTGAAAAAGGAGAAAAGCATATTCTACTTTACTTTTTGTACCATTATGTTAAGTTTAACCTAGTGTAAGTAAATGTTAAAAGCAAAACAATAAAATAAACAAGTAGTGCTACCACTTCTCTACTATAGCACTTTCTTGGTTGAAACTTGCTGTTTCTGTAATACACCCTTCAACTCTACAGCCTTTCTAAATCTTTTCCATGAGAGAAGTTCACAAGAAATAATTGAGAAGGAAGGGGGAAATTTTAATGCACATTGTATCTTAGAAGGTCTGATCCCCAGAAGTAAGGGTTATACACAGACAAAAAAAACTCTGAACAAAGCACATGCTTTTAGAAATGTGAAATATCTAAAGAAGAAAAGTAAAGCGTTTTGGTAAATAGTCTCTGACTCATGTATGGCTCTACCAGATTAATTCCAGACAGATATTAGAATTTGCTCAAGAGCTGGTACATTGCCTTACCCTCCTGTTATAGCTCTATGAAAGGAATTCCTCTATTGTTCAAGACTGTGGCAAATGAGACCAGCAGTTTGACCACCTGGCATAGTACCAACTTAAAGTATTAGAGCAGGGTTCCAATTCCTATTAAGCCCAGAGCTGTCTTTTTATGGCAAATAGTTTGTAGAATCCCCATTTCTGCCCTGAAATTAAATTCATATATGATATAAACTATTCACACAAATAATTTTCAAAAATATTAATATAAAAAACATAAATATCATGCCTTAACTGTAATAGAAAGTAAAAAGAAAAAAAAGGTAATTTGTAATAAAACTGTATTTTCAAATGAAAATGCTGAGGTATAATAAAAAAGGAGCCATATGAAGTAGTCAGATGTTTGTGTCTATACTTAGAATCAGTATGAATGTGACAACTACAAATGGAGTCAGGTACAGGTGTGTTGCATTGGCAACTCAAATACCACAAATGGCGTTGCCATTGGTGATATGATTTTCTGAAATGGTGAGCAACTCTTGATAGAGTTCTAACAAAACAAATTATAATCTTCTCTCAATTTACAATGTAGCTGCATTCCTGGAAATTTCAGGATATATTAAAATCACACAAAAAACCCTTTGTGTTTATATGTAAAATGCAATTAGGTTTTAGGTCCAAATAATTCTAAGTTGATCTTTTTCACATGAATATCTCGAAGGGTATTTGAAAATCATGTAGGTTTCAGAACTGTGCTTCATTTCAAGGTCTGTCTTGCACATTGCAGGACGCTATAATGACTGACTCACACACACTGTTAGTAATGACACCAAACATCACAATAAGCAAAGATGCACCCACAGATTTTAAAAATGCCCCAGGGTATGGTATTTCCCTATTAAAGAACTACTAAGAAAGGAAGGCAAGTGTGGTTAATGTACAGAAAGCAAAAGAAAGTAATAGGAAATGAGTCAGAATGATAGGAAGGGACAAAATTACATTGCTGTTGTTGTTAAATATTACGGGAAACCAACAGAATATTTTAAGAAGGAAGCAACATGATTTAATATATTATTTTAAAAGATCACTCGGGGGCACCTGGCTGGCCCAGCCACTAGAGCACACGAGTCTTGATCTCGGGTTTGTGAGTTTGAGTACCACGTTAGGTGTGGAGATTACTTAAAAATAAGATCTTTAAAAATTAAAAATAAAAGATCACACTCAGTTTACTGTATACAGAATGGATTGTAAAGGTACAAGAGTGGAAGAATTTATAGACCAATTAGGAAGTCATTGAAAATAGACTGGGGAACATGATAATGCCTTGTACTAGGGTGATAGAGATGGATATGGGGAAACTTGTGTATTCAGGATTTATTTTTGAGATGAAGACAAGAGAACTTACTGATAAACTCAGATGTGAGAGGCTAAGGAAAGAGAAATTAAGAATGCTTCATAGATTTTTTTGGCAACTATGGAAATGGTGGACATTTTTTGAGATGGAAAGCATTGGGGAATGAAGAGGTTTTGGTGAAAAAAAAGAGTTTTGTTTTATTTTATACATGTCAAGATGTCTACTAAATATGCAAATAGAAGTACTATATAGGCAATGTCTATATTGGTCTGGAGATCAGTGAAGTAGTAAAGTGAATTGAATGACTTAAGTTAGAGAGCATATAAATGGATCAAACTCTGACACAATAACAGGTGGCACCAGAAATTGACCTATTAAAAGAGGCTGAGAAGGAGTAGCCAATGAGGTAGGAAGATATGGTATTACTGAAATCATGAGGAGGAAAAATTCTTTAAGGAGACACTCCTTTGTTGAATTATACTGAAATACTGAGTAAGAGAAGGGTAGAGAAGTGATTATTGGTGTTGGCATCATAGAGGTGATTGGTGAGTTTCATAAGAGCAGTTTCAGTGTGGTGATGAGGACAGAAATCCTACTGGATTTTGTTAGGAGAAAATGGAGGGTGGAATCAGATGCAACTACATATCTTTCAAAAAGTTTTGATGTGAAACAGCCAAAGTAAATGAGATTGAACTGACGGGAAATGTAGGAACTTTTCAAGTGGGAAATTTTGTGCTGATAGGAATCAAACAGTAGAGCAAAAGTGGTATTGTTGAAAAAGAGCAAAATATATGAGGTACTGAAAAGAACTTAATAATCAAAATCTGAAGTTAGTAGGGCTGAGAAGTGGAGCAAAGAGTATTAGATGCTGTTATAACGTGTGCTACACACATCTTCTTTGCACTCACCTCCACAAGCTAAGAGCTGATTACTGGGTGATACTTGCAGCTCTGTCCAAGGACTATTTTTCTAGACATAGGAATGAGGTTGGCCTACATGGTGGGCAAACTGAAAATACCAGAGATGTAATGTCTGCCAAGCAGTTTCCAACCAGTGATGGGTGAGGAATTGGTAGATAAATACACCAGCTTCTTCACCATTAAGAGTGATTGCTGAGGTATGTTCTATAATAGTTCCCAGAGATTCCCAGCCAGGATTAAGCTCTAGGTACATACAGTGGTAACTTTTTTGAAACACACCTTTTATTGACTTCCTTCCCTTTACTATCTATGTCACTGACAATATTTCTTGAGATGACCTCTTTAAGTATTAGTAATCATATACTTGTCTTAAGGTGTGTTTCTGGAAGAATGCAAACCAAGCAAGACTCCAAGCATAGAACATCAAATCAACAAATATAATTTCAACTTTGTTAAAATATATCACTTGAAGAAAGGCTGACATAATACACTAAATTGTTAATATTAGTTTATTTGGAGTGATGAGTGAATCATAGAGGATTCTTTCCATTGCAAATGGCAGAAAACTCATCCCAAACTGGCCTTATAAGAAATAGTATTTTTGACTTACATATCGAAAAAGTGCAAGGGGAAAGACAGGGCTTGACTCAGGATTCAAATAATGTCCTCAAAACTTTGTATATCTCCTTATTTCAGCTATGACCTTTGGAGTTAGTCAAAAAGTGGCAAGATGAGACCAGCCCCTATGTCTTCTCAATGTTCAGAACCATGGAAAAGAATGAGTCTACTTCCTTGATAGTACAAACAAAAGTCCCAGAATTGAAACTTAGGCCTGCTGGGCAAACTTGAGACATGTGCCTATTTGTGAAGCAATCACTGTGGCCACAGGGATGAAATGCCCTGATTCTTTCAACTCTGGTAGCCCATGTAGACTCCCATTCTCCCAACCACAGGGGACAGGGCACCAACACTGGTCAGCAGATTCTACTTTGTGGAATGGAGGCCTACTGATGATGCTGGTACATCTAAGTATCCCTCACACACATCAAATAAGTTACCCAATCCTGTGGTCTCTGTATCTCAGACATAGAGACATCTAACTCAAATGGCTGTACTCTAAGTCCAAGTCATTGGCATCTGTCACATGGATTAGTCAGAAGCCTCCTAACTAGCAAAGATGTAATCTCTCTTACCAACCCACATTCATTCTTCTCAAAACACCCAGAGACTTCTTTCTAAAACACAAAATTGATTGTGTGACTTGCTTGTTTAAATCCCTTTAGTGCTTCCCTGCTTCCCATTACCCTTAAGACAGTTTTTTAAATTCCCAGTTTCCATCCTGATTCCCCTCTAATCTCATCTGAGCTGCTTAGTTTTTCACACTCTCACCAGTCTAGATTTCTTTTGGTTCTGTGAACATGCCCTATTCTTTCCTAACTTTACATAGGCTATATCCTCTGTTTGAAAATCATTTCTTGGGGCGCCTGAGTGGCTCAGTTGGTTGAACGACTGACATTTGATTTCAGCTCAGGTCATGATCTCAGGGTTGTGGGATTGAGCCCTGCCTTGTGCTCTGTGCTCAGTGCAGAGTCTGCTTGGGAGTCGTATTCTCCCTCCCCTTTTACCTCGCCCCCCCAACTCAAATGTGTGTTCTCATGCGCATGAGCTCTCTCTCAAATAAATAAATAAATTCTTTTCAAAATAAAATAAAAATCATTTCTCCTCCCCAACTCCACATCCTTCACTAGCTAATTGATCTTTAGGTCTTGCCTTAAATATTTCTCTATCAACAAGTTTTCTTTGATATTGCTTCAGAACTTATTAAAACTGAGATCCCAGGGACACCTGGGGTGGATCAGCCAGTTAAGCATTTGCCTTCGGCTCAGGTCATGGTCCCAGGGTCCTGCGATCAAGTCCTGCATCAGGTTCCTTGCTCAGCAAGGAGTCTGCTTCTCCATCTGCCTGCTACTACCCCTTCTTGTGCTCTCTCTCTCTGACAAATGAATAAATAAAATCTTAAAAAAAATAATTGTAAAAAAAAAAACAAACCCTGAGATCCCAGAAAATACATGGCTAGAAAACTGAGAGTATATTATATATAACAAATGTTTACAATTATTTTAAAGATTATAATAAAGCAATAAAAATACTGGAAGGGAATATTTCAAACTGTTCAGAGTGGCTTTCTTCCATTCTATCAGGGGCAGGGAGAGTGAGAGACAGGCAATGGTTTTCCATATTTTGAAAATAATTTTAAAAGGATCATATGTTAAATTGATGTTGAAAACATTTAATGACAGAAAATTATCCATTGCTCAGATTCATGGAAAAAAATGTGCACCTAATCATTTCAAAGCTTGATTCTTGTAACTCTCACCTTAAACTCTGAGACATCATCTAACTCTGGTTTTCAAACACTTTTAGCATTTGAATCCTTTATTTTCAACGAAATCTTACATGGAAATCTAGTACAATTATTTTCCTTGAAGCAAGATGGAAAACAAGGCAAACCACCAAGACTGCACTCTCCCCAACCTATCCTTCCAGAGCAGCCTTAGGATATGCTCACAAAACTTAGGGCTATGGAAGATACAGTTTGAAAACCATGGCTCTCACTCAAGCACAGTAAGGACAATAAACCCAAGCCCCAGAGTCTACAAAATGAAACCCAAAACAAATCTGTATTGCTCAAATCCCAAAGAGTTTATGGGCATTTTTTAAAAAAATGCAAATTGATTAAAAATTATGTAATGGTAGGAACTTTTGATAATAGATAAGGTCATTTATTTTTTTTAATTTTTTATTTTATTATGTTATGTTAATCACCATACATTACATCATTAGTTTTTTTTTATTATGTTATGTTAATCACCATACATTACATCATTAGTTTTTGATGTAGTGTTCCATGATTCATTGTTTGCATATAACACCCAGTGCTCCATGCAGAACATTCCCTCTTTAATACCCATCACCAGGCTAACCCATCCCCCTACCTCCCGCCCCTTTAGAACCCTCAGTTTGTTTCTCAGAGTCCATCGTCTCTCATGGTTCGTTTATTTTTAAGATTTTTAAGTTTCTATTCCTTTGTTTTTTCCGCTTCAATTCACTCCTTGAACAATTCAGTTCTAAAAGCAGGCAGTGGGATTGAGTATGATAAATGTCCTCACCAGGATGGAGAATATGGCCCAGAGCAAGGTACAAAAACCCAAGTGGGTTAGAAATACCCACGTATTTCTAAGTAGGAATCCACACAGGATGGCAGTAATAGCAGTGATCTGGCATCTGAAATCAGAGCTCAGTAGGATGAGAAGAACATTCATACTTGGGGTAGCAGCCAGGGTTGTCAAAGCCCAGGCAGCGCATGGGGGCATTTTTGAGGGCTCAGGGTGGCAGCAGCAATTGGAAATTGGTCACATGGGGGGTTGATTAAATAAGTAAACATATCAAAGATAATGGGAACCAGCTTTCTCACTGTTGGAGGAGGGAACAACAAAGGTGGAAAGGGAGGAAAAAAGAGAATGAACCCTGTGGTCTACAGAAAAATTTGAGGTGTTGATATGAGCTCATGATTTCCAATAGACAGATAAACAGAGATGTAAACACATGGATATATATAGAAATAAATATAAATGAAAGGGCTTGGGAATAGTGACATCCCAACAGCAATGAGCACACAGAACTTGTTTTCTAAATACCATTCACCACTAAATGGAACCAGTCTCCTTAGAGAAATTGTTGATTCCAAGACTATGGCAAAAAAGTTCCCAATCAGCTTGGAACACCTTTTTGCACCAGAAAGAAAGCAAGGGAGTGTTTAAAAACAGATGGTGACATGTCAAAAGGACACAGAAGCCAGCTTGAAGGGGCTCCCCACTGGATAATCCTGGGGCAATTAAAATACCAAAATAAATAATTACAGTTATAAATTAGAACCGGCTAATTAATACTAATGTAAGTAAATGAATAAATTGAATGTTTGATGGGGAATTGAATAACAAGCTTTATAAATGAATATTTACATAGTTGCAAAGTGTCTCCCCAGCAAATAATTA
This sequence comes from Neomonachus schauinslandi, assembly GCF_002201575.2. Taxonomy (NCBI): domain Eukaryota; kingdom Metazoa; phylum Chordata; class Mammalia; order Carnivora; family Phocidae; genus Neomonachus; species Neomonachus schauinslandi. The sequence goes on from NC_058405.1 coordinate 111,646,301, forward strand.
TAGAGGGAAAAAGAGTAACATTACTATAGAGAAACCTGGCAAACACTATCTTTAGCAAATGATCAACGTAATAGCATCAGTAACAGGACAAATCAAAATGTTATGTACCTAATAGGATACACTGAGAAGAACTCAGCATCACTGCTATGGTATCCCTGGCAAACATGCATAACTTGACTCCATTTATAAGAAAAAAAAATCAGACAAACTCAAATTGAAGGACATTCTACAAAGTAAGTAGCCTGTGATCTTCAAAAGTGTCAAGGTCATGAAAGTCAAGGAAAGATAAAGTAACAGTTTCAGATTGAAGGGGACTAAAGATTCATGACACCTAAATGCAAGATGTGATTCTGAACTAGATCTTTTTGCTAAAGAAAAGACATACTAGGAAAATCGTAAAACTTGAATGGGGTCTAAATATTACATGGTAGTCATATATCAGTGTTAATTTTCTTATTTTGATGATTTTATTGGGGTTATTATAGAAATATGTCCTCATGATAGGAAATATACACTAAAGTAAGTATTCAGAACTGATGGGGCATGAGATCAGCAACTCTCTCGAGTGGTACAGGAAAATTGAAGTTCTTCATACTGTACTTCCAACTGTTCTATATGTTTGAGATTGATTCAAAACTTTAAAAACTTATAACAGAAAAACACTGCCTAGGGTTGACTTTTCATTTAGGAGGACCTTGCAAACCAAATCACAATTTTATGTGATGGTAGGTCTTTCTCTCTTACTCTTGTGCTAAACCTGAGTGAGAAGTATAAATTCTCCCAATTGCTAGGTTCAGTCCCATCCTTTATATAAACCATTGTTGTCTTTTATCAGGGATAATATAAGAAACTCTCTTCTCCACTTTAAAAGTTCTCTAATCCATTTTACGGGTGTTGGGAGTTTGCATCCTTGTCCTTATGACCTGCTATCTGAAGACTAGTTTTAGGCCTGTTTTGCTCTAGCTACTTTGACCAAGACCTTGGCATTCAGTTAGTCTTTTATTTTTCTTCCCCTCAGTCAACAAAAGATAGAAAAATACTTGAGTACCAATTACATGCCAGACACCATCCTAACACAGAATAAAGATGTAGCCAAAGCTCTTCATACAAAGCTCCAGTATTGAAACTGACAGGACTGATAATCTTTAGGAAAAGCTCCTTTCCAAGGTCACAAGTGTTACTCTTCATACACACACACACGCGCGCGCACGCGCGCATGCACAAGAAGGGATAAGATAATTTTTTAAAAGGGCTTATAGATTGTTATTCTGATGCCATTCCCATTGGAATGGACAGCATAGTTCTGGAAAATAAATGACCAGTACCTGAGGCTATTAAATCGCTGTGACCCATTCCTAAAGTATCCCATTTGGCTTATAATGCTTCTTAATCAATTCTATTAAAGATATCATTAAGACTTGCTTACATCATTTACATAATGTGAAGGGACTAAATTAAAAGAGTTGTGAACAGCCTATCTCAAGACCTGGATTTAGTGCTATTATATGCCACACAATTTCTAGCTCTTACTGTAACATCCTCTTTGACACCCAACCTATTGCACAATCACTTGTCTCATCCTTAAATGCTGTCATTTGTAAGCAACCTATCCATTCTTCTGAATAACTTACACATACATCCTGCCCCAGACTGAACCACTTCTGAAGAATCATGAGAGGGTTATTTTAGTGCACGTTCATGCATTAGGTTCGAAACGTCAAAAAAAAATTCACAGCTAGTGTCTTGCCTAAAGCTGTTTACACATCATGCATTAAATATTTTAATTAAATTTAAGTTTCAATTTTATTTAAAAAATTACAACCACATAGGTGTTTAAAATACAGTATCTGGGCAATCCTGTTGTCTAGATAAACTACACAATTATTCCACCCAGATCTCACTTCTATCTGATGCCCACGGGTACCACTGCTCTGTTTAGACCATATCTTTCAAATTGTAGGTTTTTAGTTTGACACAGTTAATCAGATGGCCACCTTTTACATCCCTTTTCCTTTGTTGCAAGTCCCTGGCTCCTTTTAACCTAATCTACTTTAAAACTCACTCACCCAAACTTGAGCATTGCCTGCTCACTCTGCTGCCATAAATTGTATGCAGAACGGGCCAGAGGGTGCTCTAGTCTCTAATTAAGTCAGCTAGGAAATGACAAAAGCTCCTATTCTTTACTAACTTTCTGGCATTTTCAAGATATCGTAAAGCCCTCTCCTTGTGATACCTCACACATTTAGGCAGTTATCCCTAAACGTGGTGAGAAAGAATGTGTTGTTAGGACCCATAGCATGGAGGGAGAAACACCACAAACAGGTTGGTGTTAATCTTTGTGGTCTCTAGACTCCATATTTAATACATTTCACATTGCACTGAGATTAGGGTTGAGGAAGAAAGAATGGTTTAACTTAGATGTAGACAAAGAGATAATTTACATTCAATCCTAAAACTCCAGTAGGGACACTCAAAAATGAAGGTTTATCCTACTGCCTTCAAACTAGTCCATCATCATTGCCCAACACTAATAAGCCCATGAAGCTATGTCCCCCACAACTCCCTATCTTCAGAGCTTGTATTAATGCTTTGGCTCTTCAGAATATTAGGAAAGGGTTAGACATGTGCAGAGTATTCTTGATTATACTCAGTGTGTAATGTATACCCTATTTCCCTAGTAGACTGTGAACTCTTCAAGGACAGGGAATTGGTCTGTCTGCCTTTTCTTCTCTATACCCCTGTAAATGACTAATACCTGGAACAGAGTGGTGGTACTTAATACTTTTTGAATGATTGTCTGAATTGGGACAGAAAAAAAGCTCATGAAGAATATAGGTTAAGATTTAACCCCACGTAAATCTAGAGATTCATCAGTATGCCTAAAATAATCTATCTTACCCTTTAAATCAAACTCATTTTATTTTTTATTTTTTTATTTTATTTATTTTTATTTTTTTTAAAGATTTTATTTATTTATTTGACAGAGAGAGACACAGCGAGAGAGGGAACACAAGCGGGGGGAGTGGGAGAGGGAGAAGCAGGCTTCCCGTGGAGCAGGGAGCCCGCTGCGGGGCTCGATCCCAGGACCCTGGGATCATGACCTGAGCCGAAGGCAGACGCTTAACGACTGAGCCACCCAGGCGCCCCCAAACTCTCTTATTTTATTAAAAACCAAAGCAACTGGTAAAACTTCTCCACACAGAAAAATTGTATGGATTTGGAGATGCCAATTAGTAACTGAGTGTGGATGACTGGAATCCAAGCAGGGAGCTAAAGTCAATGTTGGATTACAGATTCTGTAAGCCTTTATTTATGTAAGTCTGGTTCACCACTCCCACTGTGTACCTTCCATAGGTCCCTACTGAGAGACTGGTGAACTCTTCCTGCTTGACAGGTCATGACTCCAATTTTTCTTGCCTCTTTAGCTCCAAAAACTTGCCAAATCCCACACTGATTTTCAGAGACTTTCTTGTTTGTTTCTTAAATACTTGCTCTGCTCAACTTAAAAATTTCACAAAAAACACAAGGGAGAATCTGAAAAGATTGGATTTCTCTCTCTGTACTTCTCCTCTCTCCAGCATCTTGGTCCCTCAAGCCCTGGCCACCTTCATTACTCTGTACTTCAATTTTTATCCCTCTCACACTGTGACACTATCAGAAGATTCATTGCTGCAGCCCTCTGCAGGATTCTTAGCCTCCCTCCGTTGGCCAGGAATTGGGAAATATCCCTAGGAAGAAAGCAGCTTACAAAATATCAGCTCATCTCTCTGTAATTACCTTCTTTTCTAGTACCTTCACTCCTCAGTTGTCTCAGCTGTTTTCCAAATTCTTTAAATAGATCATTTCATATTTTGTCCAACTTTTCTGTCATTCTCAATAGGAGTATTGTTCTGCTGTAAACCAATGCATTGTGCACTTTGGAATCTTTTTTGATGAGTTTTTAATCTGAACATTCATCATAGTTTAAAAGAATGTAACTTAAATGCAAGTTTGTAAAGGAGATTTGTAACTCCTATTCCCATGTTTATGGAGTATTTTATTACCTCAGATGATATGATTTGAATGGTGTAGAAAGGGGGTGCCTGCCTCAAAGTGTTTTAGTCGCATATACCTATTACTTAAGATCGTACCATAAGAAAGATATTCAGGGCATTGTCTGTTAACATACAGATGCCTCTAGAAGATTAGCAGTCATTACATTGATGATGATGGATATCAGACTTTTGCAAGGGGAGAGATACGGAGAAGGAATATGAGTCTTGAGTTTTTGCTAAAGAGAGAATCCCAAGGCCAGATTCAAGCTACCGGTACCCAAGAAAAGAGAAAGAAAGCACAATGTGAGGAAAATACTGTGACAGGATTAAGCTTTCCTACATCATGTCTTTCCCGAGACTGACTCTAATCTGTAGGATTATTGCACCTCTATCCAGATTAACAAATATTAGAAGGATCATATCTACCAAAGGTGGACACTCTTCCTCGGTGCTGGCGGCACGTTTTGTCTGCCTGCTTTGTAAAGGGTGTGTAGCCCAACGAGGCCTGAACTAGTATCTACCTTCTTATTTTTCTCTTTAGTAGAGGAATGTTTTAATTGATCCCCTATGTTAACATTTGTTATATATTTTTTTACTTTATCAATCATGAAACCCATGACAAAGCCTTGCATTTGTACACCAAAAGGTAAGAAACAGATAGAAATGAAACCCTTGACCCTTATGTGCCTGTTCTATGAGCAACATATGCTAAACCAAACAATTCCAGACATCCAAAGTTTGGACTTAGGTTTGGTTTGGACAAAAGCAAGTTCTGTTACTCATTATGAAATGAGTGTGTTTCCTGTTACCCAGGAAGTAGGAGCTGGTCTGCAACAAGATGCTTCATACAGAGACAGGAAAACCACAAATCAGTGTATGTGATCAGTATTTGACATTCTACCAGCATGTTGCAGCTGCTTCCAGCTCCGCTGGGATAAAGCATTGACACGTTATTTGACAAGGTCTATGTGGGATGGACTGAGCTGTGAGAGGAAAGCCACAAGGCCAACCTGCTGAAAATGGTGTTTTATTTTTTTTCCCAAAATGAATTAAAGTGCTTACAACCCCTGCCAACCTTGGGCCCTCTTGGCCAAATTTGTCTTAAACCCAAGAGAGAGCTCCTATATCTCAAAGATTCACAGATGGAAAGAAATGGAAAAACACTCCTAGAAACAATAACTAATTTCAAATGAGGGGTTAGGGGAGGAAATAATCTTTATTAATCTCCTACCACATACCTACTAGGCTGAGAGCTTATTTACATTATAACAAACTTTCACATTAGTCCTAGGGTAACTGGAATAACATTTTTAAAAAGAGGTATCTGAGGCTCTGAAAAATTAGGTCATTTATCCAAGATGATCCAGTAATGAGTGATAGATCTGAGACTTAAACCTGGGAGTTCCGAGTTTCAAAACTCATATGCTTTCCATTACTCATGATGCCGAAATACTCCCTTTGTATCATCCTGTCTTTTGGACTTTATGAAGACCATATAACTGTGATAAGCCAAATTCAATGCCTTTTAAAATCACGCGAGGCATGTGTTCCTTATGTTACACAGTGAAACAGCTCAAGACATAAATTAAGGTCTAAGCATGTACTTGCCAGCGCCCTGATAATATCATCCTGGCATAAACTGACATAGTGGTGGGCCTCCTCAGTTCAAGTTCTGTCAAATCCAATCACTTAATTAAAGCCCTGGATATGATAAGAATTTCAATAGCAGGGCACTCTGGGAGCATTCTATGATATAAAGCAAATACAGAAATAAAACTGCTAGAGAGAACCTATCAAAGCCCTAATACATCTATTACCACAGCTGTTTCTCCCCAGACACTAGGCTCCCTCCTGAGCCTATTATTAAGTGCAAATGACCAGGCTCAGTGACTGTTATTTTTAAAAACATTACTTATTGTGTATTGTGTTCTGAAGCTTGTTGACTTATTTTAATTTGCATAATTATAGTAATTTTCTCCTATGTCAATGCCATAGGATTATATTAGGGTTTTGCCTTTTATTTAAAGAAATACACAGGTTCAAAAGTAAATTGTTGTTATATCATTTTGACCCTTTCAGGCGATTGAGATGCAGTGATCATGAAAGGATACATTTTGCTAAGTTCACCCTTGGCTCAGGATTGGAAGGGGTGGCATAGGTATGAAAGAACAAAACAGGGAGAGATAAAGAAAAGTGGTTAGGATAGTAAAATGATGTAGAAACAGAGGGAAGAAGAGCTCTTTGTAGACCTTCTTCAGAGTGTACTTCAATTTTTACTGTAACATTTTTGTCTTTAGCAACTGAGGGAATTAGGCCACATCATCCTTCTTTTACAGAGAATGAACTTAAGAATAATCACTCATCTAGTTTACCTTAGAGCCAAGTTTGACACCTAGATTTCTTGATTCTTAGTCTGACCATGTTCCACTCCACAGAATAAGAACTTTGTCCAAGATTTGCTCAGTGAAATATTGAGACATCCAGGCTATTAGTTGTCCACACTTAGGCTGTATAGTAAGTCAGGAAATTTTCCACTTTATGGGCACTTTTATTTTTTTAAGGAAATTTGTCTATACTTGCCACATATCCCCATGACCTAAATTCTATTTCCCCCTTAGGTCCTTCTAGTAGGTCTTAAAACCAGAAAGATAACAGACCTCTGACAGAATCAAGAAAAATAAAACTCTGTTCTTGGTTCCTGCCCATCAACCCTATGCCCAAAGCTGCCCAAGAAAAGTACAGACAGGTTGGCATAAAATCCAGTACATCCACCCCCAACTCCAAAGGGTGGATGAAGATAGAAGCACATGTACCTAGAATGTGCATATTGGCACCCTGTCTTCCTATTTCTCCCCCTTCTTTTTAAAGTTTCATGACCTTCCAGTCAGTAATAGGAGGACCCAGACAGTTGAAACACGCTGGAAAGACATGGGAGAAGGGGCAGCATGAGTACATAAATGAAGGTTACTAGACTTGTAGATTAGGAAAAAGTCTTCAGCGCAGGTCATCTGAGTCCCTGAACTAGATTTCCAACTGTCTTTTTTCTTTTTCTTTTTTTAATTCAAAATCAATTAACACATAGTGTATTATGTTTCAGAGGTAGAGTTTAGTGACTTCTAAATTCATCACCCCTTCATGTGCCATAGGATCTATATCAAAGTTATCCTTTTCCCCTACTAAGGCAGTTCTTACTTATAAGTCAAAATTCCCACTAAGGTCTGAAACCACAAAATTACCTCTAAATCCTCTCTCTCTCTCTGCTTTCTTCATCCAAGCAGCAATGTGATATAACATAGGAATAGTGGACTTAGAACTCAAATGTCTGCATTTGAATCTCTACTTCCCCTCACTACTGGTCTTTAGCCTCTCTAAGCCTCCCTTTCCTCATTCATTCCTTAGAGATAATACCTATCACAGGTAGGTTGTGAGGACTAGTAGATATAATACATGAGTGCCTGTAAACACTTGAAAATGTTATATTTATTAAAGTGGTTCCTTCTTTTTCATTTCCAGCATCTTCATAAAATGTAAGCCCTTATTACTCAGCTGGACAGTATTTTCTAGCTTTATGGTTCCCAAGAATTGGTCCAGTGTTCTTTTCCAGGATTTATTTTTCAGTAGTATTATTGGTCTATGTCTGTTCCAGTCATAACACACTGTTATCAGAATATCTCTGTGCTTTTCTACTCCTCTGCATTTGTTCTTAATATCCCATTTTCCATGGAATGTTCTACTTTCCCTACTCTTTTTGGTCTATCCCAAATTTCTCCACTTCTATAAAATCCTTGATTCTCCAAAGAATATCTGATTTGTGTTCTATTCTGATTTCATCCCACTCCAAGAATTTTGTTAGTAACTTCCTTATAACACGATGCAATTCCTTGTGTGTTAATCACTTATCTATGTCCACACATAAAATTTATGTTCTGCCTCCTGATTTTTAACTTCTTAAGATCAAGGTCTGACTTATATTTACACGAACAGGGTCTAACCTAATGACTTCCAAACATTTTAATTGTTTTCAATGAATCCTTAGTTTGACGTGGAAAAACTTCCTTTAACCAACCGCCCCCCGCCCCATGGTAACGCAGGATACTATCAAATTGAATTTTAAGTACTCAATAGACAAAACCATATAGCTAGTCTTGAGACGACTGAAGACTTCTTAGGGTGTCACCAAACCATGATTGAAAACGACTAACGTGAACTGAGGTGACTCTAAAATAAGCTATTTTCACAGTTGCAATATTGTATTGCCTTTAAATATGTTATCTTTGATACATACATATGAAAAAGAGGTTATATATGTATCACCAATAGGAGAATTGAGGTTCAGAAGAGATGAATAACATGCCCATGGTAGCACAGATAGAAAAGAGTTAAATCAAGTGTTAAGCCAAGCCTTTTCGTCTTCAGATACTGTGCTCTTCTCACTATTTTGCACCAACTGTTAGAGTTTTATCAACTCTACTTATAATAACTCCAAGTTCTTCCTGGTTTGGGAATAGGTAAAGAAGATAAAATATAAATTTCCTGAACCACACCAGAGCTTGGCAAACTTGCTGTAAAGGACCAGATAGTAAATATTTTAGGCTTTGTGGACCATATGGTCTACTCAAATCTGCCATTATAGCGTGAAAGAGGCCATAGAAAATATGCAATGGAATGAGCATGGCTGAGTTCCAATGACACTTTGGAAACTTTATAAAAATCAGAGAGTGGACCCGATTAGGCCTGCAGGCTATAGCTTGAGACCCCTGTTAAAATCCCCAATAAAGGTCTATCTACTATCACTGCAAAGAAGCAGGATAAGTGCCATCTTGTGTCAGTATAAAATGATTAATTAATTAAACTTTCATATTACACTTGTATTAGATATTTAGGGCACAATACTGCATAAACCTTGGAAATTGACAAAATTGTACATAATTACAACTCCAAAACACATGTCGTTCCCTCAACAGAAATTGAGATAATATACTAAAACACTTTTTAAAAATCTAAAGGTGTAAAACATTTTTCCCTGCAGTTGCTTGGATATAGGATATGTAATTAATAGATTTTAAGTCCAGAAAATAAATGAAGCCAAGTGCCTGTAACCTTTGGTTTCCACATTCTCGCTCCTGAAATAAATTGATCTGTTCCAGTGAGTGTGCACATATAGGACCTTAGACTGGAGATGAGTCAATAATGAGCTGATCTTTCATGAGAAAAAGACTTGCGGGCGCCTGGGTGGCTCAGTTGGTTAAGCGACTGCCTTCGGCTCAGGTCATGATCCTGGAGTCCCGGGATCGAGGGCCGCATGGGGCTCCCTGCTCGGCGGGGAGTCTGCTTCTCCCTCTGACCCTCCCCCTCTCATGCTCTCTCTCTCATTCTCGCTCTCAAATAAATAAATAAAATCTTAAAAAAAAAAAGACTTGCATTAGTGAGGAGGAAATAAGATTACAGAAATCATAGCACAGAGACTACAACTTGTTCTTAATAGAGATGGGTTTTGTTTTCATACAAACTAGTGGAAATATTTGGCCAAACATGGCAGATAATATGTCTACATATAAAACCCTCATTTTCCTTTGTAAGCTGGGTCAGCACATTCAGTGAGAGCTTCGTGTTGGTCATATGAATTGTGAAAAGCTCACACTACATGAGGTTTTGACTGAATAAAAGAATAGCATACAGTTTTGGTTTTTATTTTTGCTACCCCTCTGGAAAGCCTTGCCTAACCTTCACAGTAGGATCTCTGTCTCCTTTAAATCTCTGTGCTCATGATAAAGAATATTCATTTGCTTTTATGTACTATCTGATATTGTTACCCATTTTCCAAATATGTGGCTTACTTTTGGATTAGAATGTAATATATGGCATGGGATGCATGTGAGTCTAAACCTCAATTTCACTTTCTACTAGCTGAGTGTAACTCCCCATCTTCTCTGAATCAGTTTTAGATAATAATAACATCTATTTCATAGGTGTGTTGTTGGCTCACATTTAGAAACCTACATAACCACTATCATGACCATTATTGTCAGTATTTTCATGTCTTTTTCTATATGAAGTTTTCCTCAACTTCCCAACCAGAATTCAATGGTAGCTATCTCACAGAACTTTTGGAACTTTCAAATTCTTTATATTTTTTATGCTGCTTTTAAATTGTTTGTATGTCTGCTTCCTGATATTAAATGAATGACTTTCTAATGATCAAGAAAATTACCTTAGACTTTGCTCTTCAGACATAGTACACAGTGTCATCAATAAAGACAAGCATAAATGTAGTGCATCTTCCTATGCTGATATATAAATATTTTGCTTAGAACTCTCTTCCTATTATCAGCCAAAGCTTGAGTTTGTGTATGAGTTTACCTAAATTTCTATCGAAACCAACACAATAAATTACAATGTTAAAAAAAGAAGATAAAATATGTCGTTATAGAAAGATAACCAGAGCATGTAAGAGAATTTATAGTATGTTGCTGGTGCCCTCCTCACATGTCAGGAAGCCCAGGATGAGGATAGGTCTGTTTGTCTATTGATTCCTTATGATTATAGATAAAAAATAGGATAAAACAAATTAAAATGTGGGAAAGGGCTATTGGTTTCTTCTGAGCCCACAGTTTCTCAGATCTGAGCCCAAGCCAGCTCCGGTAGCTGGACAAAATCAACCACCCTATAAGACCAAGTTGTTTTTTTTTTTTTTCCCCTAATTGTAGCTTCTATCACTAATTTTCCCAGACACTGTCTAGTCAAGCTAGTGTAGAGTTCGACTCTTATCTCAGATCATCTACTGAGTATACCCGCTTCTGCACATTTCCACCGTTTACACCTGTACAAATTGAGGCACTTGACACTTAATCTTCACAAGATTCCCCTTTAATCTTATCTACTCTGACTCCCTTTCAAAGCCTGCTACATACCACTGCATAACTGTTCATCCAAATAGGACTTTCTATATGATACTACCTGATCAAGACCTTCAGTGAACTGCTCCTGTATTTTTTAAGTTAGATGGGATCACTGCTGTAAAAGTAATCCTGAAATTCCAGCTTGCTCAACACAACAGAAGTCTAGTTCATGCAACTATTCAATGTGGATATTCCTTTTCAAGTATCCCCCCCGCCCCACAAGGTGGCTTTCTATTAAGTGATGACTGAGGGACCCAAGTTTTATCTTTTGCCTCCACCTTCTAGATCTTCAGAGTTTTCTTCATTATGCAAATAAAAGGAAAAAAGAAAATGTGGGAGGTTGCATCAGAGGCTTTTGTTGGGGCAGGCTTGGAATTGGCATACACTAACTTCACCCACATCTCATTGGCTGAATCTTAGTTATATGGCCCCACCTAAATGCAAAGGAAGGAAACTGGGAAATGCAGTCTAGGCACTGTGCCTAGAAAAGGAAGACTGGCTAAGGATGAACACATAACAATCTCAGCCATCCAGATGAAGCATAAGCAGAGCAACTGGGCAAGGACTCCTCCTTTTATTAATAGCATCTTAAATGAGAGATTATAAAACAGCCTACAAAGTTCTTCCTCAAATACTATCTTTTCTCATCTTCCCAATGGATCTGGCATGCTTGTATTTTTATACCCATTTTTCAGATGAGGAAGCTAAAATTCAGAAAGTTAATAAAAACTGGTCAAAGTTATACAACTAGAAAGTATACAAAAGAGTCAGAATATGAACTCAGGAAATTTGATTCTTATTGTACCAGTATTTCCACTGTACTGGGGCTAAAATTACTTATGTGGACCCGCTTTACATATAGATCCTTAACTCAGGTATTAAAAGTCAGGCAAAAAATGTGTGTAAAACTCCTACCATGTTTCAAGTACAGGCACAATCCTAGGTACTGAGGAAATAAGCCAGACACAAGGGGTGCCCTCATGGACCTTATAATCTAGAAACCATGGCTTCCAGTATTTTTTACTACAAATGATATATTCTACTCATATAAAGTTCTTCATCATTCTTTACCATTGATCTTGATATCATGATGGCATGATAACCTTAACTCTCCCTTAGCTTATATGTTCCTAGTTCTCTATCTACCAATATGAACTCATTTATTCTTTGTCTTCAAAATCTAGGTCAAGTATCTAGTCTTATTTTCTCCCCGAAGACTTACTCGCTACACCAGCGCTATCTTTTTTCTCTGACCAAATTTAGAACTTATATCTTACGGGAAAACATGTTGATTGCATGCTACATTGTATTGTTTGTTAATTTTTCATACCTTATTTCATGCATCCCTGCACCATAGTAGCTAAAACTCCTCCCAACAGTGTTTATTTATTTATTTATGTTCTTGGATCACTGAGAGGGGACATTTAAAAAAACAGTCCTATGAAGACCACCTGTATGTAAAGCTTGTTGACCACCTTGTTATAAAGCTGAAGATGAAAATATTATTTTGTTTAATGTTCCTTTGATAAGGTCAATTGTGATAAATTCTTATGAGACTGCATTAACTGAGAAAATGTCAACTTTCTTTAAAAAATCAGATTACTCGGGCACCTGGGTAGCTCAGTCGGTTAAGTATCTGCCTTAGGCTCAGGTCATGATCTCAGGGTCCTGGGATCCAACCCAGCATCAGACTCCCTGCTCAGCAGGGAGTATACTTCTCCCTCTCCTTCTGAGCCCCTCACTCATGCTCTCTCTCTCTCTTTCTCTCTTAATAAAATCTTCTTAAAAAATCAGAATACTTCTTTCCAAAAGAAAGTAAAAATTATCTAATTACATTTTACTGGATTCTCCAGATTCTGAATGGAAATCTCTCCTATTTATTATGTTTGATTTTTCTTTTTCAGGGCTGTGGTTTTTAAAAAACAACTCAGTGACATATATATTAACATCTCTCAATTTACATGTTGGGTAGTTTCCTGGAAAATGGCAAGTGATTCAAAAATACACTGAAATTTTATATAAGAAAAAAGATGAAATATACTTTGGTTGGTTAAAAAAAAAGGCCATTTGTGCCCCCACTTTTTTCCATATCACATCAAAATGAACTGTAAATAGTTTATGTAAATATATTAACATCAAAAATGTTTATTCATGAACAGAAACACAGTTCCTGAAAATGTCCAATAGATCTGTAATAGACATAAGGCATGAAACCATTAGGAATTCTTGCATACAAAGTGCTGCATACAAAGGTGAAGCATGAAGCCAATAACGCTTATTAATTCATCTTTTAAATTCATCTAAGAGAGCCTGGATTTTTACTCCATTGATGTCAGCCTATTTTATTTCTTTATCTGTGGAATTCCTGGTTCACATGGCATTTTTTAGTCATGATTTCACTTGAGTTAGGGACACAGGAGTCCATAAGACATAATCCCAGATTACTTAAAAGTACACATAGTAACTGGTAAGAATTATGGATGCTGGGCAAGAAATCACTGCATTATAATGAGAGTAATGTCACATGCTGTTGGCTTGGTGAGCAATGCCCTCAAACTGAACTGCCACTGAGAGAACCCTTCACACCCCAAATTTGGCAGGCAGTTTAAACCATGTCATTCCAAACTTAATACACATATCTGTTAGGTACTGTTAATTTATCACTTTGTTCCCATGATATGCAAATTAATCACACATAAATTTATATATTGACACATGGGTTTGAAAATATAAAAATTTTAAATTGAATCCAGTCCTCAACTTACATAAGCCTTAGTATTCCTAATTATAAATTAGTACTAATATACTTCTTTCATGAAGTTGTTGTGGGAATTATATGAAGAGTATGTAGTATAATTATATTTATAATATATATAAAAATATATTATAATTATAGAGTATGTAGTATAATACCTAACATAATATCTTACTCATTGCTAGTCACTATTATTGTCTATTACTTAAAGGTGACAGATTCTAATAAATGTTTATAAGTATCTACTCTGTCCCTAGCCCTTCATGCCATTCTGATATATAAATAAAAAATGCCTCTATTTGCCTCATGGAGGTTAAGAATGAACACCAGTCAACATGTGCTCTAATCTTATTTCTACCAAATTCCAATATTAAGTTCTAATGTTGGACACCTTAACCACCAGTTAACACCCAGAGACACATGCCTCTGTCTTGAAGAAATACTATTACAATTTTATTGAGTGCAAAACCAATGTATTTTTACCTATTTTTATACACCCTCAACTCAGCCTCATCTCTAAGTTCATGGGTATTCAGTAATAGTTGATAGCTTAATTTCCAATCCATTACACTAACCTCTGTTATCCAGGCACAGAACAACCCTCAAGCAGCAAGGAAAAAAAAAGTTCTATCCTCTCTTCTCCCAGCTCATTTGCAGCTATAGCTATGAAAAATATTCACCTCAAGTCACCCACCATTCAACCTGATCCTGTACCAAGACAATGCTATCTACAGATGCTCTTAGACTAAAAGAAACCACCTGCCAATACAGGGAGGAGGATCAGCCAGTGATATATTTAAATGGATAGGTATTACAGAGGCCAGAGGAATGCAAATGATATTTTAAAAGCTAAGGTCTCATGGGAAAGCTTTAAAATATTTCTTAAAAGACATAGGTGATTAGTAGGGATGAATTTTAACAATCTGCAAGCAAATTTGCAACAAATCCCTAGATGATTCTATATCTACCTTTATCTTTTCTTTTTAGCTCTCAGAATCCTAAACAGATTCAATACTATCTCCAAAGGGACTGCCATTTACATGCACGTGCACACACACAGTGGTATGTGCAAGCCAGTGAGCTCTTGTTCACAGACAAATGTTAAATATTCAGGAATTTTTGAACTGGTTGATAAACTGTTGGTTGCTGAAATTGGCCATGGGGGAAATATTTACACCATAGAAATTAACAAACAGTACAAATCAGGCCTTTGCTCTTTTCTTTCTTTCTTTCAAATAGCTAGTTTACCAGTACATAGTGGCATATGTCCTATTCTTTATGGAATTACAGGAAATATTCAGAACTTATCTTGGGGCCATCTATAGCAAAGTAATGGAGTAATTCATTTCCAAAAGAGGGTTCAGGTATCTGAGAGAATAGCCAGATATCAAAAAAGTAAACATTTTAAAGGTTAAGTTTAGAGAAATTGGACTCTGTCTTGCTCAGATATTGGTATAATTTTGAATGTTGCTAATAATGGTGACTTTTCTATTTATGCTGTAGAAACCCACTCAAGTTTTGAATCAAACTGGGAGTTCTTATGAACACCATGGCTGCTTTCTGGACTAAGAACTCTAACATAAAGTGATAAAGGCTCTATTCTATAATGTATAGGTCAAAAATGATCCATTCTTTAAGAGGAGGAGATCTGAACACAAGTAAAGCTACTAAACT
>NC_058405.1:111661672-111687791 GCF_002201575.2 Neomonachus schauinslandi
CATTCTTTAAGAGGAGGAGATCTGAACACAAGTAAAGCTACTAAACTCCAGATCATCATAAGGAGTAACATCAGCTGTGATTAGAATGGTGGATACAGTGGCTAACTGAACATAATAAAAATAAATAAATAAAAATAAATAAAATAAATTTTTTAAAAGTATATTAAAAAAAAAGAATGGTGGAACTCTATTTTAAATTGCTAAGACTAACCATCATTCTGCAGAAGAGAACTACACATTTACCTTTCTTGCACTTTTTTTCAAAAAGCAATTTCTTATCATTTTTGTCCAAATATAGACATAACATAAATATTAAAAGATTAATGATTCATTACTATACTGTAAATGATGTCCAACTAGTGCAATCAACATCTTGAAACTAATTTTGTAAATGGAAGAATAAAGCAAGTTTTGAACATTAAGCTAATCATCATCAAAAATAATTTGAGCACTAGTGTGTACATAGTATTGTTTTCAGGAATGCAGGCAAATATAACTTGAAGATGTACCTCATTTTAAAAAACAAAGAAATTGATATCTTAGTTTACGAATTTTTTTTTTTTAGAGAGATAGCGAGAGCAGGAACACAAGCAGGGGGAGTGGGAGAGGGAGAAGCAGGCTTCCCGCCGAGCAGGGAGCCCGATGTGGGACTCGATCCCAGCACCCTGGGATCATGACCTGAGCCGAAGGCAGACGCTTAACGACTGAGCCACCCAGGCGCCCCCTTAGTTTACGAATATCTTACTAGAGAATGCAATAGATGAACTCAGAAAGCTTCTAGAATTTACTTGTTGTTGTTGTTGTTTTTACTGAATTTACTTTCAAGGACCAAGTTATAATACATATTCCCAGTAATAGGATAGCTATCCACTGCTTTGTCCTTGTATCATGGATAGTGTGACTTATAAACTTATGCTATTTTTAATTTTTCTCTGAACAATGGGAAGCCCCTAGTCATACTGGTGATTTATATCTAGGAAATTAGACAATTGCATAGTAATCTTATTTCTTACTTTGTCTTACATTCCTGTATGTTTTGTTGTTGTTACTCACTTTTGCTTTTGCCAATTTTTTCAGCTTTTTATGTTTTATCTTTTATTTTCAAGTATTTCTGTAAATACACTGATAATTCTTAAATGATGGGAAAATTAAAGCATTTGCCATGTGAGTTTTTTTCATCTTTATCACAGTAAAAAAAATCATTTTTATGTTTCTTGGCCAGATTTTCCATTCATGTCTTTTGCCTGATACCTACTGAGTGGTTATATGTTTGTTTCTTGTTTCTTTGAACTGATGAGAAATTTGTGATACAAATACATTTTCCAGGTCGCTACTTGTCTTTTCAATGTTTATGATGATTTTTGCTATAGAGAAGTCTTTTAAGTCTTTTAAGAGTAAAATTTTTCTGTTTCAGTTATGGTTTCTCCTTTTGATGTCATGTTTAAAAAAACCCTTTGATAGTCCAGCATCATATAGGTTTCTACCTACTTGCTTTAAATTAATGTTTTATACTTAACAACTTAATTCTTCTGAAGCTTATTTCGAGTAACTTTTAAAATATCTTATACTAAATATTTCAGCATCCATCAACCAACTATTTCATCTTTTGTCACTGATCTGATGGAACATGCTTAATATGTATTAGGTTGCTTTCTTGGCTTTCAATTCTGTTCTCTTAAATTTTTCCATCTATTGTGGAATGAGTACAAATATACTACAATTATTTTAGCTTTATAATCGGTTTCAGAACCTGGCAGTATAAGTACTTCCCTCTTATTCTTAAAAATCTCTAGATATTTTTTCTTCCTATTTTTCTACATAAATTTAAAAGTATTAAGTTGTCCCTCATCAATACACACACACACACACACACACATACACACACACACACACACCTGGAACTGGATTAGATTTATGAATAAGTTAGAAATCTAGATAATATAAATGCTTATCAGCCTGACAGGAAAAAAATATACTATCTCTATAGCTTCTTCCCCTAATTGGTGAAATCAGACCATATTTATTTTGACCTGACCTGCTAAAGAACTTCCAATTCAGCCAAAATTGGTTTGTCATTGTCAAGTGCCATGGTAGGAGATGGAAGTTGAAATTAGGTAAATTTAGGTCTCCTCCCTGGAAAATCTTATGATCTAATATAAATCCTGTACTTCAAAGGAGATACCAAAATGTTAGTAGGAAAAAATACGTCTTTACAGACGTATAGGCTTCAGTATTTACTCCACTAACTTTCTTTCTTAGGTATATCCCTTTCTTGTTTCTCACACATTCAGCTTCTCAACATTTTGTATTTAAGGTGTTCATTCTACTAATGCATAGTTTATCATATGAGAATGTAATTATTGATTTTGCTCTATAAGATCCATAAGAAATGTATTCTAATTTCTCAACTAAGATGTAAGTGATATTCAAAGGCTACATAATATAGATTTTACTAATTTTACATTTTGGTTTGGAATATTAAACAATGTTGTTTCTGTGTGTGTGTTTTCATACTTTACTAAGAAAATACGAAATTCTGCCTAGACCTCAGAGGCTGGCTTAGTCGGGGCCTTCTACTGCCATAATCCAGCACAAACTATGACTATAATTGGTATGTGATTAATAACATATACAAAAATTAAACAAAATATACCTACCTATATCTGGAGTGTGTCTATCATTTAAAGCAGATTTTGTCTTCAATTACATAGCATGAAATGATAAAGTTGAAAAACAGCATGTGCATAATTAATTACAAATTATTTATTTCACAGTTGAGAAAACAGAGTGTCCAAGAATATAGAAACCATACAAAGCTACATGAACTTGCCAGTCAAGCTGACCAGTCAGTTTTGAAAGATTGTTATTCTATTACATTGTATAAAAAAATATAACCATAGATATTACAATGAAAGAACTGTTCCCTTTTAACCTAGATCCTAGGAGTGAGCAGGAAACTGAGTCCTAAATTCCAATACAAAGAGTCTGCATGAAGAGCCAGAACCAAAAGTTCTGGAACTGAGGATGAAACAAGTTGGATCCAGGCAAGAGTAGTTAGTAGCAGACAGAGAAAAAGTCATCTGCCCCTGGCTTTTATGCTCCAGGATTTGGTGGTATGGGGTCATTTAAAAAGCAACATCACCAAAGGCAAGGGAAGCAAGGGCAAAAATGAACTATCGGGACCTCATCAAGATAAAAAGCTTTTGCACAGCAAAAGAAACATTCAACAAAACCAAAAGACAATCGACAGAATGGGAGAAGATATTTGCAAATGACATATCAGATAAAGGGCTAGTATCCAAAATCTATAAAGAACTTATCAAACTCAACACCCAAAGAACAACTAATCCAATCAAGAAATGGGCAGAAGACATGAACAGACACTTTTCCAAAGAAGACATCCAAATGGCCAACAGACACAGGAAAAAGTGCTCAACATCGCTCAGCATCAGGGAAATCCAAATCAAAACCTCAATGACATATCACCTCACACCAGTCAGAATGGCTAAAATTAACAAGTCAGGAAATGACAGATGTTGGCGGGGATGTGGAGAAAGGGAGACCCTCCTACACTGTTGGTGGGAATGCAAGCTGGTGCAGCCACTCTGGAAAACAGTACGGAGGTTCTTCAAAAAGTTGAAAATAGAGCTACCATACGATCCAGCAATTGCACTACTGGGTATTTACCCCAAAGATACAAATGTAGGGATCTGAAGGGGTACATGCACCCCGATGTTTATAGCAGCAATGTTCACAATAGCCAAACTGCGGAAAGAGCCAAGATGTCCATCGACAGATGAATGGATAAAGAAGATGTGGTATATATATACAATGGAATATTATGCAGCCATCAAAAAGAATGAAATCTTGCCATTTGCAACAATGTGGATGGAACTGGAGGGTATTATGCTGAGCAAAATAAGTCAATCAGAGAAAGACAGGTATCATATGATCTCACTGATATGAGGAATTCTTAATCGCAGGAAACAAACTGAGGGTTGCTGGAGTGGTGGGGGTGGGAGGGATGGGGTGGCTGGTTGATAGACACTGGGGAGGGTATGTGCTATGGTGAGCTCTGTGAAGTGTGCAAGACTGTTGAATCACAGATCTGTACCTCTGAATCAAATAATACATTATATGTTAAAAAAAAAAAAAGAAGAAGAAGATAGCAGTAGTGTAAGAATGAAGGGGGGGGAATCGGAGGGGGAGACAAATCATGAGAGACTATGGACTCTGAGAAACAAACTGAGGGTTCTAGAGGGGAGGGGGGTGGGAGGATGGGTTAGCCTGGTGATGGGTATTAAAGAGGGCACGTTCTGCATGGAGCACTGGGTGTTATACGCAAACAATGAATCATGGAACACTTACATCAAAAACTAATGATGTAATGTATGGTGACTAACATAACATAATAAAAAAAATAAGCAACAGGCAGAATGGAATACAGTGGAGAGAACTGGAGAATTCTACTAATTTTTCCTATTTCTAACAATTACCTGAGTAATACATTCTCATTTGTAAAAATTTCAAACAAAAACATAGAGTAAGTTTCATTTTATTTCTCCCTTCCCCAATATACCCTCCTTCATCTTACTCTTTCCCAAAGGCAATCAGTTTTAATAGTTCAGATACCTCATTTAACACCTTTTTTCAAGTCATTTCCCTAAGGTATGAACAAATTTGCAAATGCATGTTTTTTAATATAAAGGAAACCATATTATATGGTCCGCTCTGCATGTTACCACTTTCATTTAACAATTACATATTGGTATATTTTCAAGTCTGTTTATGAAGACATAGCTCATTCTTTTTTTTTTTTAAGATTTTATTTATTTATTTGAGAGAGAGAGAATGAGAGACAGAGAGCACGAGAGGGAAGAGGGTCAGAGGGAGAAGCAGACCCCCTGCTGAGCAGGGAGCCCGATGTGGGACTCGATCCCAGGACTCCAGGATCATGACCTGAGCCGAAGGCAGTCGCTTAACCAACTGAGCCACCCAGGCGCCCATAGCTCATTCTTTTTAATGATTGAATAATATTTTACAATATACACAGATCACTATTCATTTAAGCATCACCTGACTGATAGAAACTTATGGAATTCCCATTTAGGGGCTTTAAAACACTGCTTCAATTACCATCCTTTTACATGTATATTTTTGCAAGAATATGAATTTCCTACAGATTAGATATGGACTAAAACTGCTGACTTCATACATGTTTTCATAGACAGTCAAATTTCTCTCAAAAAAGACCATGCTTACTTCTAATGCCATCACAATATATAAGAATATCTGGTTCTTCACACATAATAAATCCTGGATATCATCAGTATATTTAATAGTTGTCAATCTTAAAGGCAAAAATTTTTGTTTAAATTTTTAACTCCCTGATAAGTAATGTTTATTCATTCATTCCTTTTATTTGTTCTATAAATTATTAACATATATTATGTTTGTTTTCTTCTGGGGGTTTTGATTTTCTTATTGATCAGTAGATACTCTTGAAATATTTTTGACCACAAATTCCTGGATTTTTCAAGATGGACTCTTCCACTGGGTGCAGTATGACTTTATCTCTCCCTTTGTAGTATTAGCATCTCTAATACTTTTTTTGCCTCATTTCTTAGGAATTTAATTTTAAAGGTATCATTGTCAATGATACCTTTGTTGCTAACTTCACTGGGTAGATTTTTAATATTTCATTAGTTATAAAGACTGCTCTAGAGTTTGAGGATCCTCATTGTGACAGATTTTCTGTTTATGCCAGTACAACTCCAGCTCCCTTTGATGCTCTCCCCATAACACAGGGTTAGAAGACTGGGAGCAGCATGGTCTAAAATTCTTTGCTTACACATTTCCAGTTTAGATTCATCCACTGAGAAGCACTTGAGTGAGATTTGGAAGGTGGGAGGGAAGCCAAAGCCATGATTTCCCCTCCAACAATAGTGGGCACATTATTGAGCTTTGGCAGATATGAGATCTTACATTAACCCCTAGAAAAGTCTCTGGAGTCAAACCAACTCAGTCCAACAGCCCGCTGTCACCAGCAGCAGTGGTTTCCTGAAGTTCCCAACCAGGATGTGAGTAGCAACTTCCTAATTTCCTGAAAATTACTGACAAATCTGAGATCTGAGGGTGAACTCTCCATAGCCTCCATTTCTCTTGCCCTAACAACTAATGTGTTTCTAAAATATGTTTTTAAAATGATCAATTTCTTTTATTATAAAATACATATATATTAAATTCCTGCTTGAATAGCTCTTGTTTCATCGACAGAGCCTTGACTGATACACCTATTATTACTTAGGGAGATTTCCTTTCATTTCTGTTTTTTTTTTTTAAGATTTTATTTATTCAGAATATATGTTAAGAAAAAAAAAAAAAGAAGGAGGAGAAGGTAGCGGGAGGGGAAGAATGAAGGGGGGGAAATCGGAAGGGTAGACGAACCATGAGAGATGATGGACTCTGAAAAACAAACAGGGTTCTAGAGGGGAGGGGGGTGGGAGGATGGGTTAGCCTGGTGGTGGGTATTGAGGAGGGCACATTCTGCATGGAGCACTGGGTGTTATGCACAAACAATGAATCATGGAACACTTCATCTAAAACTAATGATGTAATGTATGGGGATTAACATAAGAATAAAAAAATTTTAAAAAAATTTAAAAAAAGATTTTATTTATTTGGGGCACCTGGGTGGCTCAGTCGTTAAGCGTCTGCCTTCGGCTCGGATCATGATCTCAGGGTCCTGGGATCGAGCCCCGCATCGGGCTCCCTGCTCCACAGGAAGCCTGCTTCTCCCTCTCACACTCCCCCTGCTTGTGTTCCCTCTCTCACTGCCTCTCTCTGTAAAATAAATAAATAAAATCTTTAAAAAAAAAAAGATTTTATTTATTCATTTGTCAGAGAGTCAGAGTGCGTGAGAGCACAAGTAGGGGAGAGCAGCAGGCAGAGGGAGAAGAAGACTCCCTGCTGAGCAGGGAGCCTCAATCCCAGGATCCTGGGATCATGACCTGACCCGAAGGCAGACACTTAACTGACTGATCCACCCAGGTGCCTCTCATTTCTATATTGTTGAGAGTTTTGGTTAGAAAAGAGTATTAAATTTTGCCAAATGATTTTGCTGCTATGAGAATGGCTTTAATTTTTTAATTCAATAAATTACATTCATTGATTTTCTAATGTTGAACCATTCTTGCATTTCTGGGATAAAGCCTACTATAGCATGATGTTAAGATGTTCCTGAATTACAGAATGATTTGAGATGCTGTCTTTTGTCAATACTCTGAAACAGTATTACTTAAGGATTCTTTTTCTTTCATGGTTTTGTCAAAATCATTTTTACAGCTATGTGTGCCTAATACTGTTTCAAATATAGATCATTGACTATTTTTTCCACTTCTTTCTATGTTTTTATGTTCAGTGGTCTACCTCTTGAGTCAGTTTTGACCATTTATATATTCCATAAAATAAATATACATAGATTGTAAAATGCATTCTATATTAGCCATGCAATGCACTTTTTTTTATATTTTCAAAATCTTCTCCATAGCAATAACTAAGTTTTTTTCCACTTGTCCCCAATATATAGGTAGTTGCTTATTTTCATTTGGACCTTTTGTTTATTTTATGTAGTGTATTCAAAGAACCATCTTTTGCTTGTACTGATCATGTCTGCTTTGTTATGCTTTTGTTTCATCAATACCTGCCTGTTAATTGTCAGTTTATTAATAATTTTTATTTCATTAATTCCTGCCTAATTGATTTCTTCATTCTGCTTGGTTATTTTATTCACTTTCATTTCTTACTCTAGATCATTGCCTTGAAATCTTAGCTCATTTATTTTCAATTTTTCTTATTATATAGTAAGTGCAGTTAAAGGTAAAAGTTAACAGAAACCAATTCTATCTTCACCAACAGGGAATTTATTGAAAAGATATCAGTGGCTATTAGGAAGCAAATGAGCAAGGAGTGCTAAGTGCTGAAATACGGAGGTCTTTCACCTCAGAGTGGAGCAGTTCAATGTACTAGAGAAGTAAGATTGTACAGCAGATAAGAATGAGACTAGAGAGCCAAAGTGCAAACTCTAGCTTTACTACTGACTAGGCTCTGTGATCCTGGGCAAGTCACTGTACCTTTTTGATCCTTAGTTTCTTCATTTGTAAAAGGGGATAATAATCATGATTTTCCTCATAAAGTAGTTGGAAGGCATGGATAAGAATATTTAAAACTTAAAAATATCCTCCTGAAAAAGTTTTCTTCCATTATCCTCCATAAGCCTCCAGAGCTAAATCAAGCTCTTCTCTGCTTCCTTCTCAGGGTCAAGAGCCAAGCTGGTAGTCCCCCACAGGCTTTTTTCACTTTCTGAAAAGAGAAGTTTCTGGAATGTAGTCTGAAAAAGTGGGCCAGAGAAAAGATGAGGTCAGAAATGGAGGCCAGCTATTTCAAATGCCATTTTTAATGTCTCTGGATATAGTACCAAGTTGATATTTAAAATATTTAATATGGGGAGTACATGGACAATGGCTGAGTAGGAGGATCTTGAGCTTGTCTCTCCAACAGACACACTAAACAAAAACTACATGTTTTGCAACTCACTCTGAAAACAACCTGAAGACTGGCAGAACAGATCTCCACACCTAGTCATCAGAAGGCCACATGGAATGGGTAGGAAGACAGAGGCATGGTTGGGAATGAAATCCTCAGCACAACTTAATCACAAACAAGAGAGACATCACAACCATGGAAAAGTGAAAGTATCAGACCCCTTAGATTGGGCACCCCCACCAATGGGAACCCACCTTAAGAAGAATCCCCATAACGTCTGCTCAGAAAAATCAGTGGAGCATAAGTCTGGGAAAACTAGAGGGCTATAGGAAACCCATTCTTTGCCTTTGAAGAGCCAGCACACTAACTCAACTCAAGACACAGCATAGAAGCAGTAATTTAAAAAGTGCCTGGGCTATATATGAAGGAAATCTATTGACTAATTTTCAGACCTGTGTCAGAGGGGCAGGGATTTATAGATTTTTTCGGGGGAAAAAAATGCTGGTGGGTATCAAATTTTTTGCCCTCCCCCAAGCTTAGATTGCTTGATGCTTGGGTGGGAGCAAGTCTAAAAATCTCCATCTACCTTGCTACCACAGCTTGACGCACCCTAGCATTTCCTTGTGGTCCTGTCCCACCCAACTTGCCCACCTTGGCAGGCACTTCTAAAAAGCAACTCCTGCCCTGGAGTGAGGGGACAATAACCCTATATACCAATGTACCCACAGTTCCAGCAGCTGGGCTGGGTAGGGAACAAATCCCTACCCTTTGGTGCACCTGCAGCTGTCTTAGCAGTTAATTGTAGAGCCAAGCTGCGGGTTGCCCCACCTGAGAGCCAACCCAAGGGGGCTACAGTCAGGCCTCTCAACAGCATGGGGAACAAACGCTGCCTAGCACCACTGACAGGTGAAATGGGATACTGTAGCCAAATGGGCTAAAGACCAGTCCCACCCACCAGCATACACACAGTAATCAAGGCTTAACCACAACAGGAGGCACATGTAATCCACACAGGGGATACCCTTAGAGTGTCTAGTTTTGATAGACACTCTAATTGTGGGGGATTGTGCTACGGGGCACCAGAGGACCCCAACTACACTACTTTCAAGACCGGGAGATGTAGCTGATTTACCTAGTACAAAGAACAAATACAGAGAGTTAGATGAAATAAGGAGAAAGAGGAAAACTCCAAATGAAAGAGCAAGACAAAATTAGAAAAAGAGCTAAATGAAATGAAGATAAGCAATATGCCTGATAAAGAGGTCAAAGGAATAGTCATAAAGGTACCAAAATTAATGGGGCACCTGGGTGGCTCAGTTGTTAAGCTCGGGTCATGATCCCAGGGTCCTGGGATCAAGCCCTGCATCTGGCTCCCTGATTTGTGGAAAGCCTGCTTCTCCCTCTCCCATTCCCCCTGCTTGTGTTCCCTCTCTCACTGTGTCTTTCTCTGTCAAATAAATAAATAAAATCTTAAAAAAATAAAAGATACCAAAATTAAGAGAAGAGTGTATGAACTCAGTGAGAATTTCAATAAAGTGATAGAAAATATGGAAAATGACCAGTCAGAGTTGGAGAATACAATAACCGAAGTGAGCAATGGATTAGAGAGAACCAACAGCAGATTAGAGGATGCAAAATAACATCCTCAAAATAACAGATCAGTGATATGGAAACAAAGTAATAGAAAGCAACCCACTCTGAACAGCAAAAAGAAAAAAAATCACACACAAAAAAAAATTAAAAAAGGTTAAGGAATTTCTGCAACATCATCAAGCATAATAACATTTGCATTACCAGGATGCCAGAAAGAGAAGAGAGAGAAGGGAGCAGAAAATTTATTTAAAGAAATAATAGCTGAAACTTGCCTTATCTGGGGGAAGGAAACAGAAATCCACATCCAGGAAGTACAGAAAACCCCAGACTAGAGAAACCCAAGAAGGTCCATATCAAAACACATAGTGATTAAAATGAAAACAATTACATGGACTTCCAGGGAAGATGGCAGAGTAGGAGGAAACTAGTCCCTGCTCTTAAAGAGACAGAACAACAAGCAGCCCCCCAGAGATACAGCATAGCAGTTTGAAAAAGGCTGGGGGTATATGGGTGGGAGATTTGTTTACCAATCTCAGAGTGCCTGCTGGAGGGGCAGAGATCCTTGGGAGACTTCTGGGGAGACAAAGGAGGTGGCAGGCACAAATGTCCCCCTCCCATAGAAACACATGGCCACCTGTAGGAACCAGCATGGCTCCCTCTAATACTCCCTACTTAACTTGGTAACACCTCACCTCCTGCCACCCAATGCTTTGGCAGATAGGCCCCCTCCAGCCAGGCCTGCTTCAATCTCTGCTGCTGGAGGTCCTCTCCCATAGAGGGCCTCTGCAAAACTTGCTAACACCATGTCTCCCCCCCCCACACCCTGCGGATCTGCCCTTTGAATAAGTACACTCTTGGCTGCAGCCAAGCCAAAGCCATACCACAAGCCTGGTAGTGTGCAAATAGCCCCAACAGGGGAAAGCACAATTCCAAAATGATTCCTGCCCTGCCAATAGGGGAAAATAACCACACACACCACTCATACTGTGGCCCCAGCAGTGGGCTGGAGGCAGACAACTGGTCTGACTGCAGGCCCAGCCCACCAATGAAAGTGTCTCAGGGGACAACATGGGGAAAGCGCCCTGCAGTTTGGTGCTACTGCATCTCTCACAAATGCCTGTTTCTCTAAAGTCAAGCCCAAGGCAGGCCCAGACTGTCCAACTAATAACCCTGCCCACAACAGGCCACTGCAGATGACTGGGCTGAAGGAAAAAGTCGCTCAACCACAACAGCAGGACACATACAACACACACAGAAGACACCCCTGAAGCACCAGGTTCTGGTGAATAGGGGACACTGCACTGTGGGACCGCTTCTTCATAAAGCCACTGCTTTCAAAAGCAGGAGACATAGCTGACTTTCAGAACACACAGAAAGAGAAATGGTTAGACAAAATGAGGAAACAGAGGAATATATCCTAAATGAGAGTACAGCACAAAATTACAGAAAGAGACCTAAATGAAACAGACACATGATATGCCTAATAATTTAAAGTAATAGTCATAAAGATACTCACTGGATGTGAGGAAAAAAAAAGTGGAGGACATCAGAGAGATGCTTAAACAGATCAAAAACAAACAAAGAAACAAAAAGAACCAATCAGAGATGAAGAACTTCATAAATGAAATTAAAAATATACTAGATGAAATAAAAAGTAGACTAGAGGAAGTAGCAGAATTAAGCAGCAACCTGGAGGACAGATTAATGTAAAGCAATCAAGCTGATCAGGTGAGAGAGAAAAAGTAATACAAAGTGAGAATAGATTTAGGAAACTCAGCAGCACTCACAAATGTAATACCTTTCATATTACAGGGATCTCAGAGGGAGAAAAGAATAAAAGAGAACAATAGCTGAAAAGGTCCTGAATCTGGGAAGGAAACAGAAATCCAGATCCAAGAGGCTCAGAAATCCCCCAACAAAATCAACTCAAGGAGGTCTACATCAAGACATATAGTAATTACAATGTCAAAAAGTAGTGATAAAGAAAGAATGTTAAAAGCAGCAAGAGAAAAGAAACAATTATATACAAGGGAAAACCCCATAAAGCTATCAGCTGATTTTCAGCAGAAATTTTGCAGGCCAGAGGAACTGGCATGATATATTCAAAGTTCTGAAAGGAAAAATTCTTCAGCCAAGAATATTCTATCCAGCTAGGCTATCATTCAGAATAGAAGGAAAGAGTTTCCCAGACAAATAAAAACTAAAGAAGTTCAGGGGCACCCGGGTGGCTCAGTCAGTCAAGTGTCCATCTGCCTTCGGCTCGGGTCATGATCCTGTAGTCCTGGGATTGAGCCCCACATTGGGCTCTCTGCTCAGCGGGGAGTCCCCTTCTCCCTCTCCCTCTGTCCCTGCTCCTGCTCTCTCTCACACACACTCTCTTTCTAACAAATAAATAAAATATATTAAAAAAAAAAAAACTAAAGGAGTTCATAACCACTAAACCAGCCCTACAACAAGTGTTAAGAGGACTCTTTGAATGGAAAGAAGACCATATGTGAAAGTATGAAAAGTTGGAAGCACAAAAGCAGTAAACCTAAGCATATCTGTAAAAATCAGTCAAGGGATTCACAAAATAAAAGGATGTAAAATATGACACCATAAACCTAAAACATGTTGGAGGAGAGCAGTAAAGATTGGTTTCAAGATGGATTTAACTCAGAACATTCTACATTAAAACAGCAGAATACACATTCCTTGCACATGGAACATTCTCCAGAATAGATCACATATTAGGCCACAAAAACAAGTCTCAATAAATTCAAAAATATCTAAGTCATACTATTCATCTTTTCTGACCACAATGCTATGAAACTAGAAATCAACCACAAGAAAAAATATTGAAAGAATACAAATATATGGAGATTAAATAACATGCAACTGAACAATAAATGGACAACCAAGAAATCTGGGAGGAAATAAAAAAATACATGGAGACAAATGAAAATGAAAATGCAATGATCCAAAATGTTTGGGGATACAGCAAAATTTGTCCTAAGAGGAAATTCTATAGCAATACAGGCCTATCTCGAGAAGAAAAATCTCAAAATAAATAACCCAACTTTGCACCTAAAAGAGCTAGAAAAAGAAGAAAAAACAAAACCCAAATCCAGTAAAGGGAAGGAAATAATAAATATTTGAGCAGAAATAAATGAAATAGAAACAAATAAAACAATAGAACAAATCAATGAAGTCTTGAGCTGGTCCTATTAAAAGGTCAACAAAAATCGATAAACCTTTAGCCACACTCATTGAAAAACAAGAGAGAGTACTCAAAATGAAAAATGAAACAGGAGAAATAACAAATGATACCACAGAAATACAAAGGATCGTAAGAGAATATTATGAAAAGTTATATGCCAACAAATTGAACAACCTAGAAGAAATGGATAAATTCGTGGATATAACCTACAAAAACTGAAGCAGGAAGAATTATGAAATTTGCACGGACCAATTACCAGCAATGAAATTGAATCAGTAATCGAAAAATTCCCAACAAACAAAAATCCAGGGACAGATGGCTTCACAAGTGAATTCTACCAAACATTTCAAAAAACGTTAATACCTCTTCTTCCCAAACTATTCCAAAAAATAGAGAAGGAAAGCTTCCAAACTCATTCTACAAGGCCAGTATTATCCTGCTGCCAAGACCAGATAAAGACACTACAAACAAAAGAAAACTATAGGGCAATGTCTCTGATGAACACAGATGCAAAAATCCTCAGCAAAATATGAGCAAACCAAATCCAACACTACATTAAAAAATCATTCACCATGATCAAGTGGGCTTTATTCCCAGGGTGCAAGCATGCCTCAATATTTTGCAAATCAATCAATGTGATATATCACATCAATAAGAGAAAGGATAAAAACCATATGATCATTTCAATAGATGCAGAAAAAGCATTTTATCCATTCATGATAAAAGATCTCAAAAAAGTAGGTTTGGTGGGAACATAATTCAACATAACAAAGGCCATATATGGCAAACCAACAGCTAACATCATATTCACCAATGAAAAACCGAGAACCTTTCCCCTAAGATCAAGAACAAGACAAGGATGTTCACTCACCTCTTTTACTCAACTTAGTACTGGAATTTCTAGCCACAGCAATCAGACAAGAAGAAGGAGTAAAAGGCATCCAAATTGGTAAGGAAGAACTAAAACTCACTACTTGCAGATGACAAGATACTATATATAGAAAACCCTAAAGACTCCACCAAAAAACCAACTAGAGCTAATAAATTATTCAATTTAGAATACAACATCAGTGTACAGAAAATCATTGCATTTCTATAAACTAATAATGAAGGAGCAGAAAGAGAAATTAAGAAAACAATCCCATTTACAATTGCACCAAAAATAATGAAATACCTAGGAATAAACCCAACCAAGCAGGTTAAAGACCTATACTCTGAAAACTATAAAGCACTGATGAAAGAAATTGAAGATGACACAAACGAATGGAAAGATATTCCATGCTCATGGATTGGAAGAACAAATATTGTTAAAATGTCCATACTACCCAAAGCAATCTACAGATTTAATGCAATCCCTACCAAAATACCAACAGCATTTGTCACGGAACTAGAACAATCCTAAAATTTGTATCGAACCACAAAAGATCTTGAATAGCCAAAGCAATCTTGAAAAAGAACAAAAGGGGAGGTATCACAATTCCAGATTCAAGTTATACTACAAAGCTGTATTTATCAAAATAGTATGGTAGTGGCACAAAAATAGACACATAGATCAATGCAACAGAATAGAGAGCCTAGAAATAAACCCATGATTATATGGTCTATTAACCCACAACAAAGGAGGTAAAATATGCAGTGGGTAAAAGACAGTTCCTTCAACAAATGGTACTGGGGAAACTGGACAGCTACATGGAGAAGAATGAAACTGGACCACTTTCTCACACCACACACAAACTCAAAATGGATTAAAGACCTAAATGTGAGATCTGAAACCATAAATCCCTAGAAGAGAGCACAGGCAGTAATTTCTCTGATGTAGACTATAGCACCATTTTTCTAGATATGTCTCCTGAGGCAAGGGAAAGCAAAAATAATCCGTTGGGACTACATTGAATGAAAAGTCTGCACAGCAAAGGAAACTATCAACAAAACTAAAAGACAACCTATTGAACTGGACAAGATATTTGCAAATAACATATCTGATAAAGTGTTAGTATCCAAAATATATAAAGAACTTTTACAACTCAATGACAAAAAAACTCCACAAATAGTCCAATTTAAAAATGGGAAGAAGACATGAACAGACATTTCTCCAAAGAAGACATACAGATGGCCAACAGACGATGAAAAGTTGCTCAACATCACTCATCATCATGGAAATACAAGTCAAAACCACAATGCGATATCACCTCACACCTATCTGAATGGCTAAAATCAAAAACACAAACAACAAGGGTGGCAAGGATGTGGAGAAAAGGGTAATCTCATGCACTATTGGTTGAAATTGCAAATTGGTACAGCCACTGTGGAAATCAGTATGAAAGTTCCTCAAAAAAATAAAAATAGAATTATCCTATGATCTTGTAATCTCACTAGTGGATATTTACCCAAAACACAAAAACAGTAATTTGAAAGGATATATGCACCCCTATGTTTATTGCGTCATTATATACAATAGCCACATTATGGAAACAACCCAGGTGTCCATTAATAGATGAACAGAAAACAAAGAAATTATATAATATATATATGTAAAATTATAATTATATATATAATTATCATATATATATATATTACACACATGCACACACACACGGAATATTTTTGAGCCATAAAAAAGAATGAAATCTTGCCATTTGCACCAACATGCATGGGTCTAGGGAGTATAATGCTAAGGAAAATAAGCCAGTCAGAGAAAGGCAAATACCATATGATTTCAGTCATATGTGGAATTTAAGAAGCAAAATGAACTGGGAAAAAAAAAAAAAGGCAAACCAAAAAACAGGCTCTTAACTATAGAGAACAGACAGAACAGAGGAAAGTTGGGTGAAATAGGTAACAGGGATTGAGAGTACACTTATCTTGATGAGCACTGAGTAATATATAGAATTATTTAATAACTATACTTTACATTTGAAACTAATAACACTGCATGTTAACTATACTGGAATTTAAATAAAATAAATTAAATATAAAGAGAACCTTAAAAGTAGTAAAAGAAAAACAGTCACATACAAGGGAATCCCCTTAAGGATATCAGCTAATTTTTCAGTAGAAACTTTGCAGGACACAAAGTAGTGCCGTGATGTATTCAAAGTTCCAAGAAAAACAACAACAACAACAAACTACAACTAAGAATACTCTACCTGGCAAGAGTATTCCATGCCAAGGTTATCATTCAAAATTGAAGCAGAGATAAAAATAATTTCCCAGAAAAACAATACTTAAAGGAGTTTATCATCACAAAATCAGCCTTACAAAATTGGTTAAAGAGAATTCTTTAATTGGAAAGATCATAACTAGAAAAAATTATGAAAGGAAAAATTTCAGTGATAAAAGCAAACATATAGTAATGGAAGTAGACTAATCACTTATAAAACCAGTATGGAGGTAAAAACGCATAATAAAATCAATTACATCTACCAAAATTAGTCACGAGATACACAAATATAAAGATGTAAAATATGACATCATAAACATAAAATGTGAAAGGTGGAGTTAAAATCTAGTGCTTTTAGAAGGTGTTCAAACTTAAGCAGTAGTCAACTTAATATAGACTTATACACACAGGATGTCATATATGAATCCCATGGTAACCATAAATCAAAAAACTAAAACAGAAACACACACACAAAAGAGAAATGAACCCCAGCATAACACTGAAGAAAGTAATTAAACCACAAAGAAGAGAGCAAGAGAAAAGGAAAGAAACAGAAACTACAAAAACAACGAGAAGAGAGTTAAAAAATGGCAATAAGTCCATACATATCAATAATTACTTACATGTAAATGGAAAAACTGTTCCAATCAAAATGCTTAAGGTGAGTGATTGGATTTAAAAAACAAGACCAGTCTATATGGTGATATAACAAACTCACTACAGACCTGAAGACAGAAAGTTAAATGATGAAAAAAGATATTCCATGTCATGGAAGTGAAAAGAAAGCTGGGATAGTAATACTTATATCAGACAAAATAGACTTTAAAACAAAGACTATGTAGCAAGAGTCAAAGGTCATTACATAAAGAGATCAATTCAACAAGAGGATATAACAATTTTAAGTATCTATGCACCTAACATAGGAGCACCTAAATAGATAAAGCAAATATTAACAAAGGGAGAAACTGATCACAATATAATATTAGTAGAGGACTTTAACACCCCACTTTCATCAATGGTTAATTCATCCAGACAGAAAATCATAGGGAAGCAGTGGCTTTGAATGATACATTAGAGCAGAAGGACTCAACAGATATATATAGAGAGCGAGAATATCCCATCCCAAAATAGAATACACATTGTTTTTGAGTGCACATGAAACATTCTCCAGGATAGATCATGTTAGGTCACAAAACAAGTCTCGATAAATTTGAGAAGACTGAAATCACATCAAGGATCTTTTCCCTACTACAATAATCAGAAACTAGAAATCAAATTCAAGAAAAAAAAAAAAAACTGGAAAAAACAAACAAACAAACATGGAGGCTAAACAACATGGTACTAAACAACCAATGCATCAATGAAGAAGCCAAAGAAGAAATAAAAAAAAAAAAGAAAAAATATGGAGACAAATGAAAATGGAGACACAGCAGTCCAAAAATCTTTGGGACACAGCAAAAGCAGTTCTAAGAAGGAAGTTTATAGTGATACAGGCCTATCTCAAACAACAAAAATCTCAAATGAACAATCTAACCTCACACCTAAAGGAACTAGAAAAGGAAGAACAAAGCAAGCCCAGTGTTAGTCCAGGGAAGAAAAATAATAAAGAATAGAGCACAAATAAATAAAATCAAGTGTAAAAAAAAAAAATTAAAAAGATCAATGAAACCAAGAGTTGGTTCTTTGAAAAGGTAAAGAAAATTGATAAATGTTTAGCCACACTATCAAGAAAAAGAGAACTCAAAATCAGAAATGAAAGAGGATCAGTGAAACCAACACTACAGAATACAAAGGATTATAAAAGAATACTATGAAAAATAATATGCCAACATAGAAGAAATTTCATTTAATTGAGTAGAGGCTCAAGTTAAGACAAATTTTAAGAAGCATTCTACTTCACCTTACAATAATTTAACTATAAATAATAAACCAGTGTTAAATTATGATGATTATTTAAATTTTGTTAAACATCTCTAAAAGTTTGACTCATGGCAAAATATTGAGTAATATAAAAAGCTCCTATAAACAATCCAAACTGACCACATACTAATAACATTATAATCTTTGAATTAATAGCTGTGCCTCAAAGGTTGTAGATTTGGGGTGGGGTTTACATTTAAAAAAAAAAAAACTGCCAAGGGGTTTCTGGGTGGCTCAGTTGGTTAAGTGTCTGACTCTTGATTTCAGCTCAGGTCATGATCTCAGTGTTGTGAGATTGAGCCCTGCATTGGTCTCCATGCTCAGCTGGGAGTCTGCTTCAGATTCTCTCTCTCCCTGTCCCTCTGTCCCTCTACCCTGTGTGTTCTCTCTAAAATAAATAAATTAAAAAACTGAGGGTTCTAGAGGGGAGGGGAGTGGGGGGATGGGTTAGCCTGGTGATGGGTATTAAAGAGGGCACATACTGAATGGAGCACTGGGTGTTATACGTAAACAATGAATCATGGAACACTACATCAAAAACTAATGACGTAATGTTTGGTGATTAACATAATAAAAAAATTAAAAAATAAATAAATAAATGACTCAGCCAAAAAAAAAAAAAAAAAAACCTTTCCAAATTAGCCATGGTTCTCATGTCATGGCTTATACTGACATTATAAGAGTCTGAAAATTTAAAAAAGGGGGGGCTCTGGATTGGAATTGGACTTGATAGAAAGAAGTGGGGAAATTCTATCAATCAAAGAAACTCTGTACAATTATTATCATCCACTTAGACAGGAAAATCAGTGGAATGATGACAGGAAAGAAAACAGTACAGATTCTGATCCTAATACAGATCGAAGTCTATATAATGGTTTCTAAAATAACATAAAAGAATCATAGTCTGAAAACAATCAGCAAGAGCCTCTATGGATATAAGAGGAACCGCAAGTGACACATAATGTAAGGAGCCTGATCAGAAGCCACCCAATGAAGAATTTAGTGCAAGGCATGTACAGAGCTCACTAGTGCTCCAAATACGAAGATAAGGAAAGAAGTGAAGAAAAAGGGAAAGATGGGGGAGAGTTGATATAAGATGTGATTGGGTTTGCAATGGCAGTTAATGATCATAGCAATCAAAGTGAAATTAAATTTTGGTCAAAATAGTCAATTTGATTTTTCAAGAATGTTCTCCAGACCAAAGTTCATTTCTGAAAACAAGTTCATAGATGAGAGGAAACATGGACTTCATTTTTAGTATCTTCTGCAACATCTTGTATATGTAAGCCACAGATAAAGAGCAGTTTATGGCCAAACATATCATTATCTCAGTCTTATATAATTTCATACACTTTTGTCTCAAAGAGCTACTCATATCGTCATTACCTTACCAACCTCAAATTGTCCTGCCAGAAGAATGGAACTTCAGTATGTGAGTCATGTACCTTCATACTCAGATAAGGACCCAGAGTATTTTATATACTCCTCTTATGTTTTACATGGTGAGAATCAAAAGAAGCAAAAAAAAAAAAAATCAGAACATGCCAACTTACAAAAGTAAGACTAGAAAATATGTTGTATTGTTTCCTCCCCCACCACTTCAAGCATTAGTAAGCAACATGGTACCTTTTTCCACTAAGTAAAGACTCAGCCTCAGATTTCTTCCATCAGAAGAATTCCAGGCTGTATGTTACAGGCACTCTAGGTAAAATCTTATTTGACATCATGACACAAATACAAATTTCTTTTATGATTAAACAGTCATACTCATATATAAAATGTAGTTTAGAGTGTACAAAGGGCTTTCACATACTGTATATCATAATTCATAATAACCCCCGAAATAGGTTTTAGCTTTATTTAACAAATGAAGTTCAGAGATAAAGTCATGCAACTAGTAAGTGGAAGAGGCAGGACATGAACTTGAAAATTTGTTTACAAATCTGGTGCTTCTACCATTTTTACTATAATCACATCTGGACACATACATACACCTATACATACATTTACACAGATAAAATAAGAAAAAAGTAAAATACAACAATTATTACACAATGCTACTAAAATAACAGTGATGATAAAATACAGTAACTGTTCTTATTCCTGCCGAGGTTCTTGGTATCACTGCTGGCACTTAATCATCAAATAAAGTCACAGCCTCTGGGTATCTCGGGTTTCCAGATGCCAGGATCCTTTAAGGAGTGAACCCAACTTCATAATTCTCTGCATAGCTTAGATCTTCTAATTCTTATCCTCTGATTCAAGATTACAGTGAAGACATTTTCAACCCATACTGATATTATCAACGCAATAATCAGAATTACAATTTACTGCCATCTACTGTGTGCTGGCACTCTACTTTGTGCTCTGCATACACTATCTTATTTATTTCTCTCATTCTGTCACAGGAGGTATTAGCCAACCTCATTTTGCAGATGAGAAACCCAAAGCTCAGCATTAAGGTAACTTGTCCAAATTAATGTAGCTCAAATAGGACAGAGCTAAGATTTAAATTCCAATCGTGACTTTAAAGTCATGCTTTCCTCATAATGCAATGGTGCCTCTAAACCAAGAGACAAAACATTCAACTTAAAGTAATTAATTTACACACTCTCAGATGTCTTAGTCCCAAAACATAAAGGCTAAGGCTGTTCTTCTTATCATCACAGATAGTCTCTTGTGCCTCTTAAATTCCTACAGTGAGAAACATTTTTCCTCCTGCCCTATACTGAGATGCCTTTCTTACTCATGACCTCATCTTCCTCTACCCTCCTCACCAAACATACTGAGACATCCTCATTTATTTGTTCATCTTTCATAAATTTTAGTAGGAAAAGGAGGGGGGTTAAGACTACAAAAAATAAGCAAATAAATAAGTTTTTATTTTCATGTCATCTTTAGGCAGTGCTATAGGCTAAATGTTGAAAACCTAATGCCTCAGGTGTTGGTATTTAGAGGTGGGGTTATTGAGAAGTGATAAGGACATGAGGGTGAACACTTGTGAAGAGGATTAGTGCCCTTATAAAAGAGACCCCAGAGAGCTAGCTCACTTTTTCTTTATGAGAAGACACAGGAAGAAGCCTATGACCTGGAAAAGCACCGTCACTCAATTATGTTGGCGCCCTTATCTCAGACTTCCAGCCTCCAAACTGTGAGAAATAAATTTGTCTTTCATAAGCTACCCAGTGCATGATATTTTGTTATGGCAGCCTGAGCAGACTATGACAGGCAGAGTAGAATGAGGTCAATTGGTGCAGGGTTTAATTATTGAGAATAACTTATTTTTAAATATTCTATCCTTTGTTTTCATTTTCTTCCTCCTCAAATCTTTCCTCTTTCACAATATCAAAATCATCTTTTGCTCTAATTTTAATTTGCAAATCCTCTGCCTATGAATTTCAACATCATCCCCTGAACTATACTGTCCCATATTGTTATCTGTCATTTTGTCTACCTATTGGAATTGCTCACTGATACCTCAAACCTTATATATAAAAATGAACCTGCTACATCACCCTGATTCCTCAAAACCAAAACAAACAAAAATAAAAGAAAATAAACAAAAAAACTCCTCCCATTTTGGCTATGGTGTTCTTTCTCCAATATCAGTATCAATGTCATAAGTATTTAGGCTTAAAATCTTGTCTTCAGGTTTGACATTTCTCATTGTTTCCTAAATATGGTCAATTCTATCCCCACCAAGTTTCTAAATACACCTTTCTTCTCTGTCCTTATGAAAACCACCATGACATCAGTGGTTCATTAGCTCTGGCGTAAACTGCTATAATAACAAGACTCCATGCTTCTAAGAAATCTGATTCTAACTTATTTTTGATACTGATTGCCAAAAAATTTTCCCAATGCACTGTCCTGTTCATATCTCTCTGCTGCCAATAAGCCTGCTTTAGTTACCAAATGATGTCTCAGCTCCTCTGGCTGGGCATTTAAGACTTTTTATGATTTAGCCCCAACAAGAAATTCTTTTTTTTTTTTTTTTAAAGATTTTATTTATTTATTTGAGAGAGAGAGAATGAGAGAGAGCGAGTACATGAGAGGGGGGAGGGTCAGAGGGAGAAGCAGACTCCCTGCTGAGCAGGGAGCCCGATGCGGGACTCGATCCAGGGACTCCAGGATCATGACCTGAGCCGAAGGCAGTCGCTTAACCAACTGAGCCACCCAGGCGCCCCCCAACAAGAAATTCTTAATTATTCTCCTTTGTGTGTCTTTTACTATCTGTACAATCTTAACTAGGTTATTTCAGTCCCAATTTCATCTGCTGATATGTGTGTGTAAATAAATATATATATATAATATATAAAACTACATATAGTTTTCTATAGAATATATATAATACATAAAGTGCTCATGATAATAAAATAGTATTATGCAAACTTATATGGTTACTGGTAAAATTAGTTGAGACAAATTATCTTTTTATAAACTATAGAGCAATTACAAATATAAGGAATTCTGTTGACTAGGTTTAGAAGAGGTTTTCACATAAAACTGCACATTGAAATGCTCCTAATAACAGCTCTAATGTAATCTATTCTATGAAGCCTTCCCTGAACTATCCAGCCGCTAATATTTTTTTAAACCTCTGATGTCTCCTTATCTAATCTTCATTTACTATACCTATCACAGTCTACATTACTATAGTTGTTACTGTACATATTCTATTCCCCCTGCTAGACTAGAAGACAGGACATGGACCCCACAACGGCATATTTCAAAGCATACACCAAAGAGCCTTTCCCACAGTAGGTGCTTAATAAATGTTTAAAATTACCTGAATAAATGTATGCAGTTTATTCAGATGTGCACTTGACTATAAACTCCATGACAGAATAGAAGCTGTCTACCTTGTTCACCAGTAAATACCCAATACCTTATAGTTCAAGGTACATAATAGTTTGAATGACTTATCTTAAGCTACAACAGATAAGTGAGGATATTTGAAGGGAAAGAAAGGAGCCATGAATATTTACTAAGCATTTGGAATTTGCCACTGTGGTGGGGTTTTTTTGTTTTTTTTTTTTTAATTTTTTTTTTTTTAAGATTTTATTTATTTGCGAGAGAGAGAATGAGAAACAGAGAGCATGAGAGGGAGGAGGGTCAGAGGGAGAAGCAGACTCCCTGATGAGCAGGGAGCCTGATGTGGGACTCGATCCTGGGACTCCAGGATCATGACCTGAGCCGAAGGCAGTCGCTTAACCAACTGAGCCACCCAGGCGCCCCCCACTGTGGTGGTTTTAAAACATATTTACAAATTTTTGAGAATCCTCCTATCAAAAAGTAGAATCTATTTTCTCCTCTTGAAAATGGGCTGGTCTTAGAGGCTGCTATTCTAACAAATAGAATAAGGAAAAAGTGATAATGTGTGGCTTTCAGGGCAACTCAGTTTCTGCCTGACTCTTTCTGTCTGCCAATTCTCACATTGAAACAAAGCCATTATCTTGTAAAAAAAAAAAAAAAAAAAAAGCTCAGTCCATATGGAGAGGTCACATATAGGTGTTTCAACCACAGCCACAGCGGAGGTCCCAGCTGATAGCCAATATCCACTTTCAGATACATGAATGAGTCAGCATTCAGATAATTCTATCCCATGCCTCTGATGCCTAGTGGAGTAGAGAAAAGCTGTCTCCACTGAGTCTTTCTAAAATTTAAATTCATGAGCAATATATATGTTGCTGTTCCTTTAGGCTACTAAGTTTTGGAATGTTTTCTTACACAATAATAGATAACAAATTATATCTATATATATCTATATCTCAAGCTTTTATAGAGAGGAGGGAAACCAAGGCTCAGTGAGACTAAGAAAAAAGTGTCCAAGACCATCTACTTCACATATGACTAAGCTGAAATTTAAGTCCTTATCAATTCAAGGACAAAGTTACATTTTTTTTTCCTCCATCACTACTTTCTCCCTGGTTCTTTAGAAACAAACCAAACCAAACCAAACCAAACCAAACCAAACCAAACCAAACCAAAACCTTCTTATAACCTTTGTATCTTTAAAATTTCCAAAGAGAAAAACCCAACTATTTCATGAAAATATGCATTCAATGGTAAAAGTCAGTTTTCTTAAAAAAAAAAAAAAAAAAAAAAAAGGCCTCATCTCGTATATGTTCACAAACAGCTATGTCCTTAGGCAATTATCAGCAAAAGATTCTCAACACATCAAAAGCCCCTGAAAGTACAGCACATTCCCTAGGAATTTAAGCCCTTAATTAGATAAAACATACTTATGTTTTATATTTTTTTAATATTTTATTTATTTAATTGACAGAGAGAAAGATAGTGAGAGCAGGAACACAAGCAGGGGGAGTGGGAGAGGGAGAAGCAGGCTTCCTGCCAAGCAGGGAGCCTGACGTGGGGCTCGATTCCAGGACCCTTGGATCACGACCTGAGCCGAAGGCAGACATTTAATGACTGAGCCACCCAGGTGCCCCCAAACACACATATTTTAGTCATTCTTTCTAATATTTAAAGTTAGAAATTATATGTATACACACACATATAACACAAATATATAAATAATTTTCTATAGTGTCATAATTGATATCTGTAATTACACCAGTGGACATATGACAATTGGAAATTTATTAGAAATCAACTGCCAAAATCTATTTAGTTGAAGTTTAGAGACTAGATGTCAACAGATGTCCCAGAAGACCGATGAATTATTCACATTTATGAACCATGAACCCTTTCTTTCAAGTAGTCACACATCTTGATCCTCATCTCTTAAGCTGACTACCAGAAAGATAAACCTTATAAGGTTGAAATTGTGCCATCCATCAGTTTATTATATTTAAAAGAAACTCTCATGCCACTCTTGTATTTGGAGGTCTATACTCCAATTACATTGCACAGTTCAGAAGTTCTACTTTTGGAGAGAAAAATCTACCTCAGGCCAATTTGTATTATAAATGAAATGTACAAATTAAATAAAGGTCTCCCTCTGCAAAGTAGAACCTGATATATGAATAAAAGCAACAGGGAATTTGTAACATTTACTTACAATTGGACTGTTCCAAAAAGCTTTAAAACTACTTCTTTATGAAGCTCAGTGACACCCCAAATCTTCAGTCTTTTCAACTATGGGTCATGTTAAAGTAGATGGTGACTGTTCTGGCATAGAACCTACAAAGTACATTTATATGGCCCTTAAACATCCACGCCATACCCCAAAATGATATGTAGAGATTAGTAATAAGCTAAAGCAGAACAAGAGAGCATATAAAAAAACAACGCTTTATTAAGATGAAGTTTATAATAACTGGAAATATACTTGTGTATATATTATTACCATAGTGCCTGGGTCATATCACTCATCTAATCCAAAAGACAAACCTAAGATATAGATATTATTTCTATGACTAAATTTCAAATAGCTTCTCTCCCTCTTCTCTTCCTGTCAATAATAGAACACCCAAAATTTAGCAGGGCACATGGTCACCCAGAAAGGAGACTAGATTTCTCCACTTTAGTGGCTTGGTTGTGAGATAAAGTCCAAGCCAATGGAATACATGGATGGGCAGGTAGGTAAGTAGATACAGAAATGACGGATTGATGGATGGAAGGAAGGAAGGAAGGGAGGGAGGGAGAATTGATGGATGGAAGGAAGGG
Source organism: Neomonachus schauinslandi (assembly GCF_002201575.2). Taxonomy (NCBI): domain Eukaryota; kingdom Metazoa; phylum Chordata; class Mammalia; order Carnivora; family Phocidae; genus Neomonachus; species Neomonachus schauinslandi. The sequence goes on from NC_058405.1 coordinate 111,687,721, forward strand.
AGGGAGGGAGGGAGGGAGGGAGGGAGGAAGGAAGGAAGGAAGGAAGGAAGGAAGGAAGGAAGGAAGGAAGG